>NC_048274.1:3117750-3275250 GCF_009762535.1 Notolabrus celidotus
AGTGTGAGGATGGAGGGAGAGGGCACAGAGAAATGCTCAGGGGAGACGCAAACAGATGTGGTGGGAAAAACAAAGACGACACAAGGACACCGTGACTGAGAGGTCAGAGCGGCGGGGGGATGCAACTCGCTGCACGCCACTTCCCCTCCGGAGGTTCAACACACTCAGCGTCACCTTTCCCCAGGAGTTTGTGAAATGACCACCGAACAATGTGACCCGTGCGTGAAATGGTCGAAAAATACATTTCCTGCTGTTTATGTGAGGGACCACAAACACAACCAGAAACAAGGCAAAAGTCTGACATTAAATAGAGGAGGGTCAGCGGGGGGGGATATTTTACTTTCAACTCCAAAGACAAAGTCACCCCTGAGGCTGGTCTCTGCTTCAAACACATTTTCATCATTTCAGACTGAAACACATGAAACATCTCTCAGTATCTGGATGGAAAATTCAGAATTGATTCATTTTGTTCCAGACTTTTGCATCAGTGCACAGGTGCCACAGCTATCCCCAGATGAGCTGCATTGATGACAAGACTTTTCCACTCACAGAGATCCTACATCAGAGAGACTGATTGTAATATTGAGTAGAAACACGAGTAAAGTAACTTTACACACTTGGCCTGTTGACTCCCTCATGTCTTCATGTACAGAGTTTTTTATCTCCTATCCTGGACTTATCTCCAAGGTACTGTAGTGTATTTTTCTTTATTCTCACTCTTTTCTCCCTTTCCTCTCACACACACAGTAGTGTGAGTATCATATTACACCTGCAGGCTTGTGTAAGCATTTGGGAGGCCAAACGTGGCCTTTGCAAGATAAAGGGATGTAAATCTTATGCACCTGCGCACAGCCACAAATTGTGACTGGGGAAGCAGCTTGTACCTTCTCACGTCTCCAATGGTACATTAGAAAGTCCCTGTAAGCAGTTTTGTAAGGGCAACCCCTCTCTCTACTAAGATGCAGAGAGATGGGTCCAATGTACCAGCCACAGTTGTATTCAATTGGGGTTCATGACCCGGTCACGGTTGCTTTCGACTCACACTCACCAACATTCAGCACCTATGTCTCCCAGTGAGTGGGATGATGTGCCTGTCATGTTGTTGCCTGTACCATAGGAAGAGTTATGGTCATGATGTCCAATCAAAATGTTGTAAAATGAAGATAAGGCATGTCTTTGAGATCTTTTGTGCCAAACACTGTAATGTCTTTGTTCTTCAGTTGGTCTGCAGCAGAGGATCAACTCACTTTGTTCAGATGCATGGGTGAATAAAGTTCTCCTTGGATTGAACTTCAGCTGGACTCCTGGAGTGATTTGAACTTAACATTTTCTCTTCAAGGAAGACTCAACAATTTTTTTAAGAAAGTGAACTTAGATTGAGACCAGGCAAAGTGTTTTAGAAATTATTACACTTCAGTACCCTAAGAAACGCATCTTGCATTTGGCTGTAACTGAAATATGTTGGAGTGATTGTGAAGTCTTCAGCAATAATCTCAGAGAAAGACAAATTGCATGTTTGAATGGGCCAGAAAATTACAGGTAAAGCTCTAAAGTATTTCATGGATAAAGCAGAGATTCCACAGAAAGCGTGTGCGTCATAGACTGTACCATAGACAGCGTTGCTCCCCCTTTTCCCATTGTACGGTTTTGAAGCCAAAAAACCCTGTTCCAATGCGCAGCCATTGTGCAGCCAGAGTCTGCACTGTAGAGAATTTCTGTGGTTGCCAAACATTCGTACGACGTGTGTGGGGGAGACAGAGTTTTTGACCTATACTGCAGCCAGCCACCAGGGGGCAGACGCTTTAGTGGAAGCTTCACTTCCAGCTGAGTGAGCTGCACCCCTGGGGTGCATCATTGCTGCGCATTCTGCAGTGGATATGTGCCCAATCTAGTCAATGCTCATGTTACCACAGAGAGAACCAGCGTGCATCTCAGCTTCGTCCCAGAAGCGTCACTCTCTCCATGACTCAACACGCTGGACAGAGCAGATCGACCCCAACAGGAAGTCCGACACCAGAACAACCAAGAGCATCCGGTCAGCTTCAGACTAAAAAACCATGATTGTAAAGATGAGAAATATTTGATGATGGATAGGGTTAACCACTACAAAACAGCCACATATCTGTGATCCACTTCGATCACTACGGGAAGTTTAGCTGTTCATTTTGCAGGACATATTTATAAATATCTAAAATGCTTAAAGCATGGGCGCTGGTGGCCTACCGGTCTAAGCACTCCACATTCAGAGGCTATAGTCCTTGTTGCAGAGGTCGCTTGCTCGCCTCCCAGCCGCGGCCCTGTCCTGCATGTCATCCCCCACTATCTACTCCCCACATTTCCTGTCTCTCTTCAGCTGTCCTATCAAAAAGGCACAAAAGCCCAAAAATATAACTTACAAAAAAGAAACTAAAACTCCTGGTAGAAGCACAAAAGTCACAGAATTTGATCTAAATGAATCAACCATGGACAAGCAGAGTAACCTGTTGTTAGTATGCTGCTCTCTGTAGAATCCATTGTTATCATGTGATCTACATACTCCTGTGTGAACTTGTGGAGCTGCGCTACCCTCCAGCCATCGGACTGAGCTAACGACACATAGTGCACATGCTTCCTATGGAACCAAGACAGAAGCCGTAAAAAATGTATTTTCTTCACATAAAAATCTAACATCAACAAAACAAGGTGAAGGTTTTACTTTTACTGTGAGGGATTACATCAATGTGTAGATGCTGGGTTTTCATCTAAGTCTCCATATGCTGAGAAAGTCTTGAGTAGTGCTAACTTCTAAGAGAAACATTCTTTTGCTAGTGTAATGATCTGTTTAGTGGTTTAAAGATAAGCTGTACGATGAAAGATGATGAAGTAAGTATCTACCTGATGTAAAGGTGCACTTGGCTGTTTAGATTTCTGCTGTTATTCTGTTATATCACAGTTAAAGCTTCACTCATGGCTGCATCAAATATCAGTATCAGAGTTTTGAGTATGTGTGAGAAATCCTCCTCTTGGGGAAGAACAGACAGTGATGGACGAACAGATGGCACAACAACGACACTCGAGGGAAACGTAGGCGCTCTCCGGGCAAGCTTGGGGATAATTGAGAGAGGTGTGGAGGAGAGGACGAGGAGGAGACCAGAGCAGCGTCTGCACTCTAAATGTGACCACTGCCGCAGAAACAAGCACCAGACTCTCCCGCCTTAATAAGCCCGGCCATCTGTAAACAGTTTTGACACTTAGTGACCTCCTGGCATACTCAAATCCAGGCCCGGACAACATGGCTTTAATTATCCACAATTCTTCTCCCTCTGTCTTCATTCTGTCTCGCCACCACTCTGCGGTTAAGAGCGGACGTGCCCTGGGAGATGCCAAGAGTTCAACCCACCACAGGCTCCTCTGGACACATCGATGGATGCTGCTGGTGCGCGAGTATGAGGTGCAACATCAGGATGCTTGTTAATTCTTTGAGAGAAGATCTGAAACGCAGTGCTCTGTCATTCAGTCACAACAAGGAGCAGACGATGTGAATCAGGGAAAATGTATCAGACAGGCTACACAACAGATTTTGTAAGTCCTGTGTCAGAGCCTGGATCCTCTAAGGGAAGTGGTTTACTGGCAAAGACAAACCTCTGTTATGAACAGGTCTGCCAATCAAGAGTGCATTAACAACCTTGTCAAGATTTGGGTTTTCAGAGAGCTGGGGAATATCATGAACAGCTATACTGGGAAACAAATAACTAGGTATCTTGATGAGAAAAACTAGAAGAGACTTAAAACTGGGAAACCAAAAAGCATGTCGATGCAACTGTGCAACTTCAACCAGCCAATCACTGCAAGTCTTATTACCTTTTACAGAAAGGTCTTAAAGTTGTCATTTACATCTCCCCTGAAACTCCACCGTTAGAAGGGAGTGTACGATTGAGGAGGGAATATCAGACAGTGCCACAAGCATTTTGCACAAAGCCCTCGGACAGATTGAGAAGTTCAGCCCCACAGAGACCAAAACTAATGGTGCATTCAGGCGTTGTTTATCAAAAATCAAGGCTGGTTAAAATTGGGAATAGCTACATTGTGAGACCAAAGCATTGGAAACAGTTGGCCTGATGCTAGGTGAAGGCAAATAAAGCATCAGTTGGAGAACCTTAACTTTAAATCCAATAACAGTTAAAGGCGCAGTGAGGAGTTTTAACTTGTTTTGAAATAGTCTCACTCTCATACCGATGCCTCTTCATGACCTTCAGAGTAAAATGAGATTATCACCCACAGTATATTTCTTTAAACTGAAGCCTAGTGCCTGCGTTCAGGTTGGATTTGCTATTAAAAAGCAGACTCCATGTTTGGCAAACACCTGAAAGTGGATGCCTTAAGAATTCCACGGGTCAAGTTTAGCAGTGAGAAGTAAGTTAGCGAGCAGGAGGAGTTGAATGCGGTTGCAGTGGTGTGAATGCTTCTCTGCTCTTTGGTGACTAAAGAGTCAAACGGTGTGCATATTTATGTTACTCAGACATTTACATTGACTCTGGAGCTCACATCATGACAGCGGGGCTGTGATGGAGAATGTTAAACCGGTATGTCTGCTCATCTTTTCTAAGCTAACTAAAGGTAATAAATCAGAGGTTGCAACGTTTAGTTTACAAATCAATCGATGACCTCATCACTCTGCATCCTGCAAAAAGTTGTCTTGAACAAATCAAAGCAGTATCAAAAACTAAATCTGTTGCTTCCACAACAATTGCACGCTCTTGCAAGAGTTGCATCTTCATGACAGTGGGTGACGGTGCTCATGGGAAATGCAGTCCTCATCCTGGAGAAATACGACTGATTTAATCCAAAGGGGTCATCACAGAATCAACACAACATGACACTCCTTACAGTGCCTCTAAGTTCACACTAATCAAAATAAGGATGAAAGTAGTTAACTTCAAATCATGATGTTGAAATGGGGGTGGCAGTAGCTCAGTCCATAGGGGCTTGGCTTGGACCGGAGGGTCGCTGGTTCGAGCCCCAGCATGGGCGAAGTTTGGCAAGTGGACTGGTGGCTGGGGAGGTGCTGGTTCACTTGCCTGGGCACTGCCGAGGTGCCCTTGAGCAAGGCACCGAACCCCCCACTGCTCGAGGTGCGCTGGTTGATGGCAGCATCCTCACTCTGACATCTCTCCCTAAGTGCATGTACACCAAACTGTGTGTAGCATGACCAAAAAATATAACACGAGTGGAAAAATGAATTTCCCCCCCTGGGGATTCATAAAGTACATTTCTTCTTCTTCTTTCTTTAAATGTCAATGATTTGACAGTTTAAAAGCTCCGTTAGACGACTAACAGGTTCACAGCGGGACACTCAATTACAGGGTCGTCAGAGTCTGGAGTTTCTTATACTACACTCAGAGGATGCTTCAAAATGAGTCACGTCTTTTGATAAATGCTGAGATGTATGGACGTTGCTGGAAAAGTTATGCACCTGTTTGTTTTTTCTGTTATCAGCCAAAGACAAGTGAGTAAGAAAAAGTAAAGATTTATTATTCAATAACTTTCTGTTTCTTCCCCACAGAAGTTTGTTTGCTTACTGTTTACTGTGTGAGTCAGAGAGGAAATGTAGAACACAAAGAAAACAAAAAAATATTAATGATTAAACAGCCGATTGTCAAAACGTACCATGAAATTACTTTGATCAAAGACAAAGCAGAGGTGAGGTTTTTGAGCTCAGCAGAAGGTAAGAAAATATTTGAAATGACATGAAAAGTCTTTCCCATGAGAGGAGAAGTTTTTGATTTAGAGAATGAATCATCAGACTCAAAGGTATGTTTTGCTCCGTTCCTACTTGTTATTTTTACATCAAATCCTCTTTTGTTTTTCGTCAAACTTGAGAACTGTAGCTGCACAGAGCATGGTGTAAATTAAGGATGCATTAGTCTTTGTTGTTGAAGTTACAATTCTTCTTCTCTTAATGACAAACTGACACTTGTCTCTGGTTTTTGGGGATGGAGAGTTAACGCTGAACAGCTTTCCTAAAGACACGTAGTGAAATGGAAACAAGACAGAGACACAAACACGACACAGTGACCGTAGTGACGATGGCCTCAGTCTCCACCTGAGCCACACACACACGCACACACACACTCACTCGTTCGTTCACTTTAAGTGGAAAGGTTGACGGCATAAAAGCACAGCCTCGACGCCTCAGTCTGTCCAGTGTGTGTTCATATTTTTCCGTGCACACGCTGGCATGCACATTTGTGTGCGTGAGTCTCTTTTAGTAATCCAAGGGGGAGTCATCAGACGGGGGAGGAGGGGGGCATGGCAGTCCCGCAGTGAAAGGGAGGGGATAGCTTTAGTTGTTCTGAAGGCAGTCGAGATCCACCGAGCAGCAAACATTCCCGTTCTGCACGGAGAGAACAGACAGAGGAGATAAAGAGAATTAAATATAATGCTGTGAATTATACAAAGCTGTAAATGATGCATGTGAGATCTGATTCAAAGCCTGGGCGGCCATAATCACTCAAACATAAAGACTTCACACTGAGGGATTTTACAATGTCAACATCACATCTATAACACCACTGTACATCTTTTACAAGGGAACACTGTGTTTTGTGCTTTCTTCTGGTGTTAGTCATTTAGTTGGAGGATTATCTGCTACAGTTTGGAGACATCAGTCTGTGAGATTTATGCTGCTACTCCAGCACATGTGAGGGAGACATCGTTTAGGATGTGCGACACCAGGCAGTGACAATTTTGCAGCAATATTTCTTTCCACTGACAAGGTCCCGGTACTGGATAATCAATGGACTTCAATGTCACAGTGTCACACCTCACGTTGGAACTACTTCCTAATGCCTCTGTAAAGTGGCTCCAGCTCTATCAGCACATCAGTCCTCGGAGTCCTCAGAGGGAGACATATACAGACAAAAGAGGGGTCTAATAAGTGCAGCATGTTTACCATTGTCTCAGAATAATTGTGGCATTTGAAGTGGTTTAACCCTCCTGTTATGTTCGTTTCTTAGGGACAGCAATAATGTTCCTGGGTCAATTTGACCCGGGGCGTATTCAATTATCCAAAAGTGTCAGAACCCCAAAAAATAATTGTTAACTCTATTAATAACCATTTAAATCAAGGTTTTATTCCGTTGGTGTATGGAAGATTGATAGTTTAAAAAGCTCTCTGCTTGTTACGTAGATATTTAGTTACAATGACTGACGTGTAGTGTGAAAGCGGACGCTCATTAGCCCACAAATCATTTTTAAACCCCCCTTTTTGGATCGCAGTATATTTGATTTTATTTTCTCAGGAGGTGGTGGAGACCAAACTGGAGCTAAATTCTGAGCAGAAACAACCTCAACTCACTGGGCGCCTCATTACATCCCTGGGTGATAACACTTTAACAATAAGAATTTATAAAACAAACCTGTTTATAAGTTTCACATACGTCTTTAACCCTCCTGTTATGCTCGTTTCTCTGGAACAGCAGTAATATTCCTGGGTCAATTTGACCCGGGGCATATTCAATTATCCAAAAGTGTCAGACTCCCAAAAAATCCCAATACACATTTTTTTAAATCTAATTGTTAACTCCATTACTAACCACTTAAATCAATATTTAGTCCATTGGTGTTCTTTAATTCTCAAAGATCATGGTTCAATGAGGATAACTCACTCGTTTTTCATTAAAATTAATGTTAAAACTTTTTTTAATGTACATTGGAAAGACCTAAATATAAATACAATAGTTTTACAAGACTTAGATTTTTGTTTATTATATTTCACACTTTGATTTTTTTTATTTTTCATGAAGTGATGTTGATATATTAACACAACACTTCTTCTGTCACATACTGCACAGATTTTCATGCTGCATTTAGCTGGTTTGGAAGGCATATATTACCTAAAATAGACGGGTCAATTTGACTCGCAACATAACAGGAGGGTTAAGAGAACAGAATATCCACCGGCAAAACTCAAAACCAAAGATACGCCAATGTTTATATTTTCATAGCAGAATAATCTGACACAAACATCCCTCTGTGGGTGCTGGATCCAAAGTTTCAAGACAACGTGCTTCTTCTCAAGTCTTCTTTGAGTCTTCTTAATGAAGAGCATGTCAGCTTCCTCCAACGGGAGCTTCCCGGTGTGCAGATCTTTACTTTTTCAAAATATGTTTGACCATAGGCTGTATTAAAACATGGATGTAGTCTCTCAGACTTCAACCACAGGTTTCTGAAGAGGCCTAGTAAACCCCAATGATGGCTACAAATCAGTAACACCCATAATTATGCCTCATTATGTATAACCATTGAAATAATTTATTAAAAGTGAGGTAAAGAAAGAAAGAAAAAAGCCCTTCTGGTGGGGTCTCCTTGGCTTGTGAGCCAGCCTCAAGTGGATATTTGAGAAGCTGCACATTTTTACACTTCCATACTGACTTATTTTTTATGTCACTCATGTTTGCTGCTTGATTTTGACTGGGATGACTCTTAAAGTCGGGCTGCACGGTGGTGCAGTGGGTAGCGCTGTTGCCTCACAGCTAGAAGGTTCCTGGTACGATTCCCCGGCCAGGCAGGTGCCTTTCTGTGTGGAGTTAACATGTACGCATGCGTGGGTTCTCTCTGGGTACTCCGGTTTCCTCCCACAGTCCAAAAACATGCTCACCAGGTTGATTGATCACTCTGAATTGCCCATGGGTGTGAATGGTTTCTGTCTCTCTGTGTTAGCCCTGTGATAGGTTGGCGACCTGTCCAGGGTGTACCCTGCCTTCCGCCCAAAGCCAGCTGGGATAGGCTCCAGCCCCCCCTGACCCCTAACGGGATAAGCAGTCAAGATAAAGGATGGATGGACTCTTAAAGTCAAGTAGTTTTTGTCCTTTTCTTGGAGCTTTGGTTGACTCAGCAAGATCCCTCTGCTGCTCAGAGACAAACTATACCTTTACCTTGTGGAGCAGATACAGATAGGCTCTAATGCCTACATGAACATCAAAAATAAGTATCTATGTGAGGTTCTTAAATTCCAAAATGAAATGTCTTTGGATTTAGTCAACATGAAAAAGATCGCAGCTTAGTCAGGGGGATGGAGAGGAGACCCAGGTCTGAAGACCGTAGGTTCCAGGATGGAGTGTGTTGGTGGAGGAAGTCAGTCAGGTATTGGTGGGGGAAGGGCATGCAGGGATTTGTAAGTGAGGAGGAGGAGTTTATAGGAGATGTGGTACCTAACAGGGAGCCAGTGGAGACGCATGAGAGTGGGGGTGATGTGCTGCCAGGGCTTAGTATGTGTGAGAACCCTGGCAGCTGAGTGATGCAACAGTGCGGCTCAAAATCAAGGAAACAAAGTGTTCACTATTTTAAGAACTGCAAGTTGATTTAGTCAAAATCCCCTGCTTGAATTATCCCTGAGTAAATATTTAGTGTGTTCTTGTTGCTGTGTATCCTACCTTGCACTTGCAGGTGGTGCAGGGCGAGTTGGGCATATGCCATTTGTCCCCGCTGAGGCGCATGACACCTGCAGGGTCCTGGCACGTCTGTCGGATGTCATACGACAGGTTGTCGGCCAGGCAGGGGTCTGTGACGCAACGCGGGCAACACTCACCCTCCGCCACCGCCGAGTACTCGCACATCAACACGGGGCACACCAGAGGCCAGCAGTCCACCTCCCCCTCCTGCAGAGACGCACACAGGGAGGCAGAGCATCAGAAGAGAGTCGGCACAAATGTGAGTGTGGGTGGATTTGATTTGCCTTTGTGTGTAAATCAGCTGATCTGGTGGATGCTGTTACAGCTCACACGCTGACATGTTGCTGCGTGTCTTATTAGAGAGGTGGTAATTATTTGGGTCCTCCAAACACACACACACATACACCACACACACACTCACACACAGCTGAGCAGCAGATCAGGGCCAGGTATAACACAAAGCCCAGCTGTCAGCTTCATGTTTGTGAAGACACTCTTTGTTTTTCGTGTCATTCGTTTCCTTCCAGCAGACTTGTTACTCCACATTCCTGTTGGCAGAATTCATGCAGCTTCCATATGAATGTGTTATTGTGTGTATTTCTTGTGTACAGACCATGCAGCGGCACTGCTGGCAGCCGTACAGCCAGGAGGCTCCACTGCGGTAGAGTGTACGTCCGCTCTGGTCCAGACACTGGCTGCTGGGCCTGTTGTCGCAGCCAGGGCAGCAGAACAGATCCTCGTCTGGGTCTGAACAGTCACAGGGTCTCCTCCTGCAGTACGTCTGAGCATCCTGCAGAACGAGGACACAGCAGCCAGAGGGCAAACAGGCTTAGAGAAACATGGTGACCCTCTGCAAAGATAATTAGAGACACAAGGACTTAATTTGAGAATGCAACAGATGTGATTTCTCCTCATGTTTAATCCTCGCAAACCAGTTCATGGAGGCGTGTGGGGAAAAAACAAAGTTTATCCTCCTATTTTGTCTACTCACTTCATATAGTTTCTAGCAACTAACAAGGTTTGGTTTTGTCTTTGTTGACTTTCTTTTTTTTTTTTTTGGGTTAGAATCATGCCGGTAGAAGTATCTACTCAGTTTTTTTTATTTTGTTTTTGCAGGATTATTCCAGTACAACCAATACAGTGTAATAGTTAACAGTCTTTTTCTGTTTTTAAACACACACACACACAAACAACCGTCCTCCCACCACCCCACTCTCTCAAACCCCAGCTCAAATTAAGAAAACAGAATGTAAAATAAAATACAATACAATCAAGTAACACGTGGTACAGACATAAATAAATAAGTAAGGAAATAAATAAATAAATAAATAGAAATATAAGATGTCGTTCATAAGGAGTTTGATATTAGTTTTGTTTGCTGCTCGCATCCCAGTCAGAAACAGTCTAAATCGGGCAGCATTGTCCACATGACCCATGTCGGCTCCAGGCGCCCAGACTCCACCGCGCAAAGGCCTCTAATGGGGGGGGGGGGGGGGGAGCAGCCACCAGGGACGGGGGCACGTAGGTAAGAAGTAAGGAGAAGGTACTGAATTAGCGCTGCCGTCTATGTGGTCAACTCCTTGGGAGGGAGGCGGTCTACGTAATCAAGTAAAGGCCTCCAGTGGGTATAAAATTTATCCGATGAGCCCCTGATGGTGAATTTTATCTTTTCCAATTTTAGCAGACTTAAAACATCGTTTAGCCAAACTCTGAATAAAGGTGGTTGAGAAGACTTCCAAAGCAAAAGGATTCTTTTCCGGGCAACCAGGGACACAAATGCTATCACATTGTTTTGCGTTTTTGTAGTAGCTAAATCAAGCGGGGCTCTGCCAAAGATGGCTATATGAGGAGATGGCTGAATCTTTAGGTCCAGGATGTCAGAAATTGCCAAAAAGAAGGCTTTCCAATACTCGCATAGTTCGGGACATGTCCAAAACATGTGGGTAAGGTTGCAAGGGGTTTGGGAGCACCTACTGCACTCCTCTTCTGTCTTATCTGGATAGAACTTGGAGAGTTTGTCTTTGCTATAATGAAGCCTATGAAATACTCTTTGTTGACTTTCTTTTGATGCGCTGTGAGAGAGTTTTGACTCCTTACGTTTCATTATGGTCGTCGTTAGTTTAACTTTTGCTTTAGATTAAAGGTAAAACTGTGTTTTCTGTTGCCTGTGATCTCAAGAGAGGTACGAGGTTGTAGCAGTAGCTCTGCAGGATTATTTTGTCAAGCCTTTCTTTCTCAGTTGTGTGCATTTTCTAGTTTCTAATTTTCTAATAAACTGCAGTTTTTAACACTTCCACATTGGACTCATATTTTGCTGCTTGCCCTGAACAGAGTCACGAGTTCATCACACCTGCCTATAAAGAGCCTGTTGGTGTGCAAATGCAATGAGTGCGGATCCCAGTCAGTATCAGTACATGGTTTTATGTGTATATGGAGTTACTGTGAGTGTTTGCTTTGTCTCTCTTTGAAGTCACTTTACAGTGTTTTTGCCTTTCTTTGACAGCTGATGAATGAGGGGGAAGTGTGAAAAGAGTGTGAGTAAGACATGCATCAAAGGGTCAAGGTGTGGAGTTCAACCAGTGAGAGATGCAACACAGTCTGCAGCTACTGTATATGAAGTCTCTGTTCTGATTGCACGGCACCTATATACTGCTTTCTTCCATTAAGCTGCTCCAAAAGATAATGCTAACAAACACTTCACCTTCACATGCTGCTTCATCCTGAGCTGCTAAGAAGAATCCCAGAGTTTCTTGATCATTGAGGTGACTCACTCTTTGTTCAACAGCTGCTAAAACAAAAGCTTTCATCTGTTTGGTTCAAGTGAAGAGTTGAAGGGTTCCCAGGTGCCCTGAACGTTGCTTCAGAGACTTTACATCTTTGACGAGAGTGAAACCCTTGCCAGAAAACTAAATGTCTGTGATTTAGTGTGCTGAGGCAGGGAAAGATATTGAAACTGAGAAGAGACTCAAAACAACAAAATAAAAGAAATCAGTAGCCACATTTGGATACCTTTATGAGACAAATCCAAGGCATTAGGATACACTTAGGGGTGGGAATCATAAACCGGATCCGACTTAGAACCGGTTCCAATTGATCAATTCCGTTTGAATTGTACACCTCAAATGTTATCGATTCTTCTTAACGATTCAATTTCCTGCACAACGTCACATCTCGTTGTGGTACGTTGCATTACGTCACACACTCTGCGACGCAAAACTCCTTCAACCACGAGGAAAAATGCAGAGGAAAAGTGTTATTCCTCTCCAAATACAAAGTATTTTCCTCCAGGGTCCATGTCCGGACTCAAGTGGCCGAAAATGAGGCACCGAGAGCAGGTAAAATACCTCCGCAAAGATCCCAGGGGGAAAGCGTTTTTCCTCTCCAAATTCAAAGTCTTTTCATCCAGGCTCCAGGGGTCACGTCCGGACTCACGCGGCTGAAAATGAGGCACCGTTAGTGGGTTAAATACCTCCGCGATGACCCCAGGAGGAACATCGGTTTTCCTCTCCAAATTCAAAGTCTTTCCATCCAGGCTCCAGGGTCCACGTCCGGACTCAAATGGCCGAAAATGAGGCACCGAGAGTGGGTAAAATACCTCCGCGATGTCCCCCGGAGGAACATCGGTTTTCCTCTCCAAATTCAAATTCTTTCCATCCAGGCTCCAGGGGCCACATCTGGACTCACGCGGCTGAAAATGAGGAAACGAAGGCGGGTAAAATACCTCTGCGATAACTCCAGGAGGAACAGCGGTTTTCCTCTCCAAATTCAAAGTCTTTCCATCCAGGCTCCAGGGGTCACGTCTGGACTCACGCGGCTGAAAATGAGGCACCGTTAGAGGGTATAATACCTCCGCGATGACCCCCGGAGGAAAAGTGTTTTTCCTCTACAAATTCAAAGTCTTTTCATCCAGGCTCCAGGGGCCACATCTGGACTCACGCGGCCGAAAATGAGGCACCGAGAGCAGGTAAAATACCTCCGCGATGACCCCAGGAGGAACATCGGTTTTCCTCTCCAAATTCAAATTCTTTCCATCCAGGCTCCAGGGGCCACATCTGGACTCACGCGGCTGAAAATGAGGAAACAAAGGCGGGTAAAATACCTCTGCGATAACTCCAGGAGGAACAGCGGTTTTCCTCTCCAAATTCAAAGTCTTTCCATCCAGGCTCCAGGGTCCACGTCCGGACTCAAATGGCCGAAAATGAGGCACCGAGAGTGGGTAAAATACCTCCGCGATGTCCTCCGGAGGAAAAGCGTTTTTCCTCTACATATTCAAAGTCTTTCCATCCAGGCTACAGGGGCCACTTCCGGACTCACGCGGCTGAATATGAGGCACCGTTAGTGGGTATAATACCTCCGCGATGACCCCTGGAGGAAAAGTGTTTTTCCTCTACAAATTCAAAGTCTTTTTATCAAGGCTCCAGGGGTCACGTCCGGACTCACGCGGCGGAACATGACGCACCGAGAGTGGGTATAATACCTCTGCGATGACCCCTGGAGGAAAAGTGTGTTTCTTCTCCAAATTCAAAGTCTTTCCATCCACGCTCGAGGGGCCACATCTGAGCCACACGAGAATGAGGTCACCCTATTGTTCAGTATGTTCAAGTTGAATATGTTCATGTTCAGTCTTGTGCAGACATAATTTTTGAAAAAATAGAACGGTTCCTTTTGGTGCAGAAGACTGTGCAGAACTACTTTCTTACCCCTCAAAAAAATACTCAGGAATCGTTAGGAGAATTGATAAGGAATTGGATTGATAAGCAGAATCGATAATGGCATTGACACAGATAAAATCTTATCAATTCCCACCCCTACTCATTTTGCATATCTGACAACTGTGTCAGACGTCTTTACGGAAACTTTTTAACAGCTTTGCATAGCGGGGCATTTAGGAAGATTATTCAAGGCCAACATACCAATGAGGGGTTTTAATGCATACGCATCATCTCTTCAACCTCTATTTTCCAACAATTTATTAGAGCCATGAATGAAGCCAGAATGAGTCAGAGGTTCAGCGCCTGGGCCAGAATACAAAGTCAGATTCAGAAGGAAAAAGCTGGATCCATGTGCCCACCCAGCCACCGCCGTGTCCCTGGCTCACCGTCTCCACTCGCAGAAAAACTTTATGGTCCATTTTACTCACCACAGCCAGCACTGTCTGGCCCGGGGATGACAGGGTAATGATGATGTAAAAATGTTACATAAAATGGCTGTTAGGAAATGTATGGGGGGCATAAAATCATTCCGAATACCATTAAAAGGGCAATACAGAGCCAATGTTTTATCGATGCATATTGTCTTGCTACAGTAGCCGCTCGGTCCCAGGGTAACGATAGCAGTGGCGTTGGTCTTTACGGTTACGGCTCTGGACTTGCTGGGAAATTACTGCTCTAGTTGTAGCATGCTGGCAGGATGCATGGAGGCAGACTGCTCCTTTTAATGCCAGGAACGAGACTGAGCATGCATGCTAATGCTGTGCTGGACTGCTAAACCAAACAGCATCTTTATATCGCCTTTTATGTTGACTTTTATGACAACAGCTTTGTGATGGATATGATGTATGCAGACTACATGCTCCTTTATTGATGTCTTGTTTTCAGTAAAGACATGTGATGAGGAGATCCTCTGCTGGGTATTCTTTGAGGGTTATTTGATCTAAGAGCATGTTGGTCCTTGTTGAGTTACATCTGTGGAATCATGACGTCTAATGTTTGGTGATTGCAAGATGTTTTTGGCTTTTAAGTTGGCATTTGTGGAAGTTGTTTTCTTGTGTGGAGTCTCTCTCTCTTCCTCACAGAGATTGGGAGGCTCCACCTGCACCTTCGCACCTGCAATCACCACCTGCATTTAAGCCCTGCATGTGAGGCTTCTCCAGTGCCAGATTATTTCCACATCTGATGCGGTATGTCGGCCCATTCTCTAGAGCAGGGGTTCCCAAACTTTTCAGCCCACGACCCCAAAATATTGGTTCAAAAGACTCGCGACCCCTACTGTCCCTCAAAGTGATGTTCTGCAGAAAATTTGCCTGCCTATATGAGCATGTGTCTGTGTTTCCTGTGCCGTTATGAATTAACCTACTGCTACTGATGCTTTTGATAATTAACTGTTCACTAACCCTAAACTTAGGAGTCATCTAGCAAAAAGAAAGGCAGAAAACTCATTACATTTTGTATTTTCAAGGTTTTATTTCAAGTTTAGCTACTATTTGTGTCGATGTTTTTTATTCTAACAGAAAAAAATGACTATTTTTAGATAATTAAGACACTGGAAGACATCTCACAACCCCCTATTTGTGTCTCACGACACCCCAGGGGGTCCGGACCCACACTTTGAGAACCCCTGCTCTGGAGTTCTCTCGTGAATTTTCAATTGTTTGAGTTTTCCAGCTTTGTGTGTTTTTACCAGTGGCTAGCTCTGCTGTCCTCCATTCTTCCAGTGCCTCCACGAGCCCCCAGTACTACTGCCCAATCGCTGCCACACTCTCTCCCTGGATTCATTCACCAGCCTCCTCCTCAAGCCCTCACATCTCCAGCCTTCACCTATCCTCAGATTCCCTCCTCACGCTTTGGACCCTGGATCCCTTCCCTCCACCCTTTTTTTCCTTCAATAAATTCACTCAACTGCTTCATCTGCCTCCGGTTGTCCAAAATCACATAATGTCCAAATTTGACTCAATTTATCCTTTTGCTTTAGATTAAAACAACACTTGGATGACTGTGGAATATGGGAGATCATTGCTGTTTGGTTTCAATACCTTTTTCAAATGTTTACTCCTGTTCAACAAACCAATCCATGAGTTCCCTCAGTCTGTCCTACCTGGATTATCTTCAATGCATCACTCCTTCATCATAAACCACCGCCTTTCCTTCACCCCACACATACAGCTCTTTATAGCTCTCTTTCCTAAAACTCAGATCGATGCCTTTATGCATTCATCGAGCGTCTCACGTCTGGCTCAGAAAGCAGCAGGGCAGTGGATCCTGCAGGCATGCTAAACACCCCCAAAGTGAGGAAGAAACTCGCCTGTCTCTCATTTTTCTCTAGTCAGCCGTTTTTCTCCCCCTTTTCCTCCATGACAGCTCTTGTTCCTGAAATGTTAACTTCCCTTGTGACTAACAGTATGTACGGCTTACATCAGTGAGTGACGTGAAATAAAGAAAATGTCTGCATTTTGTTTGATATCAACTTAGCACAGGTGTTTTTTTTTATCCCAGTTATATGTAACCTCTCCTGAAGTATCTGGAACATGACAAGGAATGCTGCAGATCTCAGTCTACACCTTGACGATTTTGCCAACCTATACAAAAATTGGTGATTACACTGGCGTACGTCTCATAAGTTATAGGTACGTTTTGTATAAGTTAAGAGCACGCTTGTAACCGTCGTAGTAAGTCGAAAAATGTTGTGCAGGTGTATGCAGCGTATGGATCACACGTCTGGCATACGCCTGCTAGATAAGACAGCTCTCTGATAAAGTTATTCAAGGGGGAAAGATCATCTACAAATATTTCCATATGAGCTGCAAACTTCTAAGTGGGATTGTAAACACAAAAATATGAACAAAACAACTTTAAAGGGGACATATCACGCTTTTTTCATCAATATATATTGGTCTAAGAGGTCCCCAAAACATGTCTTTAAAGTTTATGCTCAAAAAAACACTTTGAAATCAGATTTTGGTCTGCCTGAAAAGTCCTCTTCTTCATTCCTCATCAGAACACTCTGTTTTCCCTCTGACCACGCCCCCTCCGGAAGTGGATGTGCCTCGGCTCTCCAGCACGTTGATCTAATGTTTACATGTTGGCTGAATATACACGGCTGCTCAGAGATCGCGTTACTTCAACCCACTGAATCTGATCCTGACGGAGAGGCGCCTGTAGCAGGACCTTTCTGAACGATTGGTCATAGATTTAGTGTTTCTTGTTGTTTTATTTATCAGTATGTAGACGTGTGTCTTGGTACACAGCTACGAACATGTAGCTATGTGGCTATGCTAACTAGCGCTAGCACTTATCCATGATAAATAAAAATCATCCACTAGATCTTCAAATCTGCAGACGTGGGGAGTAAAACCGACCTCTGCCAGAAAGGCAGCAGGACCTTTTATGAAGGATTGGTCACAGATTTAGTGTTTCTTGTTGTTTTATTTGTCAGTATGTCGACGTGTGTCTTGGTACACAGCTACAGCTATGAACATATAGCTATGTGGCTATGCTAATTAGCGCTAGCACTTATCCATGACAAATAAAGATCATCCACTAGATCTTCAAATCTGCAGACGTGGGGAGTAAAACCGACCTTTGTGTTTATTAAGACAGCCTACAACTAGCATGCCTCCCTCCTAAGCTCCTTGTTAGCACACATTTGTGCAGGTAATGAAAAACGGGGGAGGGATTCAGTATTATTTTATACAGTCTATGGGCTGAACAAGCTCCGAGCTCTGACTCCGTGAAAGACCGGATATTGTTGTTACGTAACAAAAACACGGAAGTCTGAAACGGCTCGTTTCACACACATTTACAGAAAGGTGTAGAAATCAAAACAGGGGCAGAATGGATTTTTTTCATTCTCGGGGGGTTTGTAGACAGGCCAGGGACACATATTTCAGGTAAAGAACCATTAAAAAGTCAATTTTGCATGATATGTCACCTTTAAACAACACAAAAAATGTGACTGGGTAGCACTACGTTCATGTGAAAGTCCCCTTGTTGTTAATTTGGAACTTTGTAAGACACCACTGGATCCAGCAGCAGAGGGAAATTCTCTCAATAGAGATGGGCAATGATTTTTGAATATTCAAATATTCGTTCACTTTGTAAAAATCGAAGAGTTACTTCCAATATTTTCTAATTTAAAAAATTGTCATAGTTTTTACCGGTGCCTGGCTGTAATACAGTATTCCCACCAGACGGTGGCTACAGAGCGTCTTGAAGCTGTTTACCAACCACATTAAGTAACAGAAGAAGAAGAATGCTAACTGCATTAAATAGCAAAAGAAGAAGAAAACATCAGCGAAGGTCGTGGCGATTTTCTCAGTTTCTGAATCTCACGCTACTACACGTGTATTTCCAGAGACTGAGCATGGCCGTAAAATGTAAACGTACACACCACACTGCATCACAGAAACACCGACATAAAGATCGAGATAAACGCTGTCAGTTCCCGCTACTAGCAGCACCTCGTCCTGCGACTGCCACACAAACAGGCTGTTAATGGAACAGGTCTCTCTCTCTCTCTGTGTATGTGTGTATTTGAATAATCGTCGAATAGATGCCAATGATTATTGCATAGTATTTTTGCTTGAAATGCCCATCCATATCTCTTACCTGGCCTTTTATTCTCAGGTACAGCCTCTGTGTTTGTGCTGCATTAATCTCACTTACAGTGTCTCACCTTCATGATGACAAACCTGATCAATATCTCACTGTCCTGCCGTCGCACCTCACAGCCTCCCGAGCACAGAAATGAGTTGTTAAGTTGCCACAAATATTTGTCAGAGTGTGAGTCTAACTGGTCACCGAGGACTACTTTTCTTTACACAGCTGACCCTGTGTGATGCTTCACTTTGTCAGCTGAGGTTCAGAAAGGATTTATAATTTTCTGTTTGTTTGTTTCATACTTTTATTTAACAATTCACGTTCCTGTCTTGTGTCAACTTGAGGGCAACTCAAATGTTTAAATCTGGCTCTTTGCTTTAGTCCCCACTTCAGGTTCCTTCCTCTCCTCATTGTGAATTCATCAAACCATCCAGCAGTGGGATCCCACTCAGAGCCACTGGGATATTAGATGCACTCCAAACAGATTACAGAAACAACATTCATGTACGGGATAATGTATTCTCCACCAGACTGTAATGTTGTGTGTTCACACTCTGTACCTTGCAGGAGCAGATAGCACAGCGGTCAAAGTCTGGTTTCCAGTCCTCCCCGTTGCGTCTGATTCCCTCTTCCTGTGGACAGTCGCCGCTGCAGCCCGGACCAGACGTGCACACACAGTCGTAGCCTCCAGGGAGGTTCACACACACACTGTCGTTCCAGCAGGTGTGTGTCTGCAAACTGCACTCATCGATGTCTGGAAGACAGAAAGTGGGTCACTGTAAGTATAAGACAAATTAATGACAATGAGTATAGAAATGTGTGCTCGTTGTGTTCTTGCATTGTTGTATTCTCCATATGATATCATGTTTGTGCTTGTAGTATCAGAACAATTCTTTACATTCTTTTTTTTTTTTTTTTTTAAGTTATATTTTTGGGCTTTTTATGCCTTTAAATGATAGGACAGCTGAAGAGAGACAGGAGATGTGGGGAGTAGAGAGTGGGGGAGGACATGCATGAGATGGTTGCGGCCGGGATTCAAATCTGCAACCTCTGCGACGAGGACTGTAGCCTCTGTACGTGGGGCGCTTAGACCACTAGGCCACCAGTGCCCCCAATTCCCTACATTCTTAAATAGAAATTATGACAAAAGGCTATTTATTGAAATGTTATTGTTTGGTTGGAATCTGCTCTGTAGTGTCAGTATTTCCTTATCTTACATCATTTTGTGCACTTTTGACAACCTTATTGAGTAAAGATGTCAACGTTTAAAATATATATACACCAAGACTTAGATGTATTTTATTTATTTATTTAATTTAACCTTTATTTAACCAGGTTGGTCCCATTGAGATCAAAGATCTCTTTTTCAAGGGAGGCCTGGCCAAGACACCCAGCAGCAAAAAACACAAAGTTACAGACATAGACACACAGAGAACCAAAGTACACTTCACAAGCACAACATTTGTCGCAGAAAGAGCAGTTACCTAGGAGGTGGTTGTAACAAGATACACTAAAAACAACAAGATCCTAAAGATTCAACTTCCAGGTCTTTCATTTTAGATTTAAAAACATTAAAGCTAGGGTTGGTAGTCCCAGAAAACTAGCATGAATTTGAATGTAGCATTTCCTCAGGACTCCGTCTAACCCCTCCCCCCGTCCCCTCAGAGCTCCTCCTGACCATATGATGGTGACTGATTCCAAACCGGTCCTCAGCACATCGTTTGTATTTGGCACTACGTGAACTCATGTCTCACTCAGCGGTAAGAAAACACCAAAACATTCTCATAGTGAAAGTTAAAAACACAAACAAACATGAAATGTACGCTGTGCAGGAGGCGGGCAGAACGGCAGGACGGGATTTGATTGGTTTCATCATTTGGCTCCTGATGGCAGGGATTGGTTGGTGTTTTCCCAGGTTTACTCTGGCTGTAGATAGCGGCTTTTTTTTACCTCTTTTTTAAGAACACATTATGTATTGATTGTCATCGGGACATAAAGATCATTTTAACCAGTATAACAAAAAGTGTATCTAAATCTGACTACCAACCCCAGCTTTAAGTGACACCAGCTCCTTGAGTTTCAAGCCATTCTGCAAGAAAATTCCAGGATGCAGAATACCTAAAAGTCCCTTTTCTGAATTTCTGTTCAAGCTTTTGGGACAGAAAGCATGAAACAGTCCTGGGAACGCAGTGAGTACTGTCCAGCACCTTTGTGTGATGAAGACACAGAGCTAGTGATGAAGCAGACCAAGAATTATAAATGAAAATGTACCAAACTACGGGTCGCCAGAGACCGGTGAGTCAGAGCTTCACAATTGGTAATGAACCTCAAGGAAGCATGGTAAGCTGCATCAATCTTGTGAAGACACTGAGCAGTGGTGTGCATGTCCAAAACATCACCCTAGTCAAGAACCGGTATAAAAGTTGCATCAACAAGACGCTTCTTTGCATCTGTATTTATTTGAAAGTAAAAAGTCCTCAGCTTTCAGGTACAACATGTTTCAAACTCAAAGTACGAGATCAATAAATTATTCCTTAAGCTCTGCAAGAGGAGATGTTTTCTATGTCTGCAACAAATGTGGTGCACTTTCACTTTTAATTACATTTTCTTTCCCTCTCATTTCCCCGTGGGTATTATATGCTTCATTTTTATTAACTTGTGTTGTGCACAAATTAGTATTGCTGCCCTCAAGTTCTATTCATCATTCCATCCAATAAACGCCTCTCAGTTATTGCAGTGGTGGTCATTCAGAGAGGGGAATGGGACTTTTGGCACAATCATACGATAGTGGAATAGAGGAAAATTTGACTTAATCATTTCCCACAAACTGAAAGTGTAGCACTGTTCTGTGCTCAGTGTAACGCACACGCTGCTGTGGATGCTGTCTGCTTTATATTTCAGGCTTCGGCAGCTGCAGCACTGTGCTTTCATCTCTTTACATCTTTGGTTCTGTTGTTATAAATTCAAATTCAAAGCAAAGTTATTTGCATTATATTTTGAGGAAAGGAAACTAGGTCATATTTTAAACTTCTTACCTATTTACACAAAGAGTCTAACTTACTCACAGCCTGCTTCAAAGCTTCAGGCACATCAATCACAGCCTATAGAGGTACTTTCTCTTCATGGCTTCAGTTAAACCATCAAAGAAACCAGACATCTGCTCACTCAGCTTCTTTCTCGCTCTTCCTCTCTCCACACCAAAAGAACCGCCACAAACAGAGAGGACGGACGGCATTTTCATCTACTTTTCTTTATCAGCGGGTCCACAGGAAACAGGGAGCCAAAAGTCGGTCCCAACCTTTTATCAAGGCGTGACATTTAACTCTCTTTATCCTCACTAAATGTGAGCTGTTCAGAGAGAAAAAGACCAAAGTCCCTTCGACAGCAGCTCGGCTCTCCCCTGCTAGCACCTGCTGCCTACAGACATCGATCACTCCCCACACCACACTGACAGCAGAGTGCTAGTGTTGCATGAACAAAGCACCCAAGTGGAAAACTGAAACTAAATATTAACAAGTAAAACTGAATGCAAGTCATGTTTTTTCCTCATGTGTTTAACTCCAAACATGCTTTCATACTTAAAGTGGAGCTGCAGCAAAACCATGTTTCCTGTGAGTGCGGTGGGAGACTGTGGAGACTTTGAATAGTGTAAAAAGCTTGCTTTGACTCCCTGCAGGTGTTTGTATGGTTAAGCTGTATTAAACATGTTGATAAAGCAATGCTTTTTTTTTCTCTGCACTACGCACTACTTCCATCTGTCTTGCAAAAAATTTAACTCACAAGCCATTACTAATGCAGACATCTGAATTTGCTAAAATACATCCTTAAATGCTAAAGGTTATGAGTTTTGCACAGCTGACTTGACAGGCAGGTGAGAACACTGTAGGCTGAAAGTCCACCCAAGCAGCAACCTCTGGACTAAAAATATGAAGCCCATGTGGAAGTGTTATAAACTGCAATCCATCGAGCACCCGCTTGAGGCTGGCTGCAAAAACACCGGAAACCACATACACACCAATAAACATGTTTACAGCCTGGTTCAAAAAACGGCTTGGGTCTACGTAGCTGATTTCTCTATCAGCACACAGTGTGGGGGCTCAATCTTTTGCTAATGAGGCGGTTTAGATGCCCAAATAAGGACATGACTGACTTGACTGACAGGCGGGAACACATAGCTGTTGGCTAGGAGGCTCAAACCCCGCCTCTTTACGTCACACTTAGCTTGGTTGAGTTCAGCATTACCAATATGGCTCCCGCCGACGATTGGCTTCAAAACAGCACCCATTATTTATGCAGTCTATGGGTCCACCTCAACTCCACGTCTTTGCTTCTTGCTAGGTCGACTGAAAATTAAGTTGAGCCAGCATTTAAAATACGGCAACTGCCATTTGATGTCATGGAGACATACGTCCATGTTTATACAGTCTGCGGTACAATCAATGACATAGCTGGCTGTGTACAATCGCAAGGTTCAGCGGCAAGCATATATCTGGAAATGATTCCAGGTAAAATCATAGACAGTGTAAATAATGAACGTAGTATCCGTGACGTCACCCATCTGTTTCTGAAGCGCTGTTTTGAGGCTAATCGGCGGCGGCAGCCATATTGGAAATGTTGAACTCAACATAACTGCTGTCGAGCGAGAGTGACGTAAGGAGGCGGGCTTTGAGCCTCCTAGCCAATAGCTACAGTGTTCCCCGCCTGTCAATCAAGTCAGCTGTGCCTCTCATAATTGAAAACTCGTAATCTCAATATCTTTGAAATCGACGCCTTAGAAACAAACTCACCCCCCGATTGAGAAATGAGCTATCCAGACTACACTCGTTTTTTGTACCAGGCTGGAAACATGTTTATTTCTGCTGTAAAGATTGGCTTTTTTGAATTGGTGTGTATGTGGTTTCCGGTACTTCCGGAGCCAGCCTCAAGTGGACACTCGATGAACTGCAGTTTTTAGCACTTCTGCATTGGCCTCATATTTTTAGACCGGAGGTTGCAGCTTGGGTAGAACAGAGAGGTCTTGAGTAAATCTTAAGAGAGGCTGCTAATAGAGCTGCTGCTGACGTTAGCTTAGCTTGTGACTAGATGCTCATCTTGTTTCTGGGTTCCTTCAGGGCACTGAGCCGAACAAGGCCATGCAACAATGACAGCAATCATATCACATCCATGCAGGGTTAGTACACAGCTTTAAAAAATGCAATATTTTGTATAAATGTATAATGCTATATCTGTAACAGATTACACTTGACATGACTGTCAGTAGAGAAAATAAGGTATTTGAACATTTTCTTTTTTTTTGTTCTTGTTGAACTTTTCTATAATACACCTCTGCAGTAGGATGCCAGTTTGTCTCACATAATTTAGCCAATATTGCTTTGAAGCCGTTATCCAGTTGAGTTTGAGCTATGAAAGGAAATCAAAAAGACAAAAATACATGACTTGTACCCTTAGACTGTAACATATAAATGTGGAGAGCCTGCGGCTAAAGGTTCTCACCACGTTAACCCCATGCTGGTAGAGCTATTCTGGATGGACATGAGGCTGCAGCGATAGCAGTTACATAAACACACTGTGACAGAGCTGAAAACACACTCTAATTGGTTACACTATCAGTTTAGCTGGATGCAGGAGGAGAGGAGAAACTGCTCTGCTGAGAATTTATTGTGTCTGAGTCAGACTATTTGCATACACTAAATGAAATCCCTGTCAGCCAGTCAGACATACAGTACTGTACTTCCGCTGGTGGAAGGATTAATGCTCTTCATGCTACGTTCACCACATTCAGCCACAAGCTGCTGCCTGCAGATGAAGCGCACTTTTACATGCAGGCTGTGAAAGAAAGACTAACATCCGAACACAAAGGCTCTGTGGAGAAACCAGCGGAGCAAAGCTCAACCATATGAGGAAGTCACACTCGCGCACCTACATGTGCTGATACACATGAAAGCACTAATTCTGTAGTATGTGAACACGACAACACACAGTCACACAAACACACGAGCGTCCCTGTAACAGATGTTGGTAATTAGGAGGCATCAGAAAGCTCAGTATTTCAATATTTAAATGATATTTCTTTAGTGAGACTCCAGGCAGCCCATATGGAAAGGTCATGTACACCAGAGAGAGAGATGAAGCACACACACACACACACACACACACACACACACTGCAGTGCACACAGACAGTGGTAGTTTATGGTGTATTATCCTCATCTCCATGCACAATCTGTTTATTAAAGCCACCTGCCTCTCCCTGAAGCATTCGGCATGATAAAGAGGTTTGTAATGCAGCACATGCAGCTCTCACTCTGAGCAATAAAGCACAGGGATCGCCGCTTGCAGCTGCTCTGCACATAACCACAATAAAACGCAGTGCAACACAAACAAACATAATGCAGTGTAATGAAATATATTGCATCCCGGCATTAACAAAACACACTGAACTGAAACTAAACAACCCATTGCATTACCTTCTGAAGTACTTTGAATGATGAATGGTAGAATAAGATATTGTAAGAATCTTGTGTGCACACCATTTGAATACATCACGGCGAGCTTTGTCACAGACTCCGCTTTGTATCTGAGGAGACATTAGGAAGCTTCTGTGTAGCTCCTTTCTAAGGGATGCTTTGATGGAGGAACGGTAGCTGCAGACCTGAAGAGTCTCTGCCTTATCAGCGGTGAGTTAAATATGTGTTTTGGTTAACAGAAAGGTCAGGGCATCAATACCACAGAGAGCTGAGAGCTGAGACCTGCTGCACAGTCTGACTTCAATTGGGTATATGTCAGTGTCTAGTGCAGGGAGAATATAGGCTTCAGTTTTGCATGTTGTAGCATTATTCTTTGACGGTCTGAGGCTGGTTTAATAATACATCACACTCAGCTTTTGTATAATTCACAATGACGCCGCACAATCTCGGCTATGTGATGGCCACCATAAACACCAGGTCAATATTTGGTAACATCCTGGTCAAGGTTGGAGTGACCCAGCACTACTTTTGAACTTCTGGGTCATCCCAATAATATTGAATCTCCCAATATGCTCTGTAGGATGTGAAGGTGAGCCGTCAATCTTTATGTACATTTAATGGTTGACTTTTTCACTCAACCCCAAACTGATCCCCAACTGACTGTAAAGGTCTCTCTAATATATTAGAAGACGTTCCATATGCTGGAAGGTGAAAGCAGTTGCTCTAAGCATCTTATGATGTTGCAGATGGATCTAAAGTGGCTCATTATAACATGGGTTATGTATCAATTAAAGTGCACAAGAGTAACCAGAGACTGTCTCACTAGCAGACTTTGTGCCACATTGCAGTCTCTTGTTT
Source organism: Notolabrus celidotus (assembly GCF_009762535.1). Classification (NCBI taxonomy): domain Eukaryota; kingdom Metazoa; phylum Chordata; class Actinopteri; order Labriformes; family Labridae; genus Notolabrus; species Notolabrus celidotus. The sequence continues at coordinate 3,143,820 of NC_048274.1, forward strand.
CACATTTTATGACCTGACTGTCTGAAAAAATGTCCCCGGAATTTACTGTCCATATTTTTAGGACGATCTGGCATCCGCTATAAACAACAACGATGGACTGGACGAGACTCAACATCCAAACTGCTTATTTATCAACTCCTCATTGCAATAACAGAAACAAAAGCCCATGAGAGAATGTATCAAACAAATTCCTAACTCACAGAACTTAAAACCAGACTTCAGGGTGGAGCGATCAAACACCTTATGACCTTGCAGGATTTCACACCTCACCTCAACCGTCATCTTCCTCTCATTTATTCCAAAGCTGTAGCAGCACAACCTGACCCAAACTATGCTTGGAAATTACAGTAAATGCTTTCAAAGAAACCCTAATTTGTATGAATGTGAGGTATGTGTGAAGTGATCAATGTTCTGGGGTGGGCGGGATCTCTATGGTGTTTTCGTAAATTGGGGCGGCAGTAGCTCAGTCCATAGGGATTTGGCTTGGGAACTGAAGGGTCGCCGGCTCCAGTCCCAGTATGAGCAAAGTTTGGCAAGTGGACTGGTGGCTGGAGAGGTGCTGGTTCACTTGCCTGGGCACTGCTGAGGTGCCCTTGAGCAAGGCACCGGACCCCCAACTGCTCTGGGTGCACTGGTTGACGGCAGTATCCTCACTCTGATATCTCTCCCTAAGCATGTTCACTGCATGTGTGTGCAATTGTATGTATATACCAAAAAAGCATGTCCAAAAATAGCATGAGTGGAAAAAATTGAATTTCCCCCCTGGGGATCAATAAAGTACCTTTCGTTCTTCTTCTTCTTTAAATTAGGGCCCTAGCACTGACTCGCAGTGGCTGTGAGGCCCTATTGGAACCCTAAAGATTATTTTTCTGCCACTTCTTTCCCTATTTTGGAGGCCTGAACATGCACCAAAAGTCACCAAATCTTGCCCCAAATTCAGAGCCCCCCCCCCAAAAAATGTATGATTTCATTGGTTTTGCAAAAGTACCTGCTCCATAGGGATTTTTAAAGTGATGCCCCTCCGAATCTTTAAAGGTGACATATCATGCAAAATGGACTTTTTAATGGTTCTCTACCTGGAATATGTTTCCCTGGCATGTCTACAAACCCCCCGAGAATGAAAAAAATCCATTCTGCCCCTGTTCTGATTTCTACACCTTTCTGTAAATGTGTGTGAAACGAGCCGTTTCAGACTTCCGTGTTTTTGTTACGTAACAACAATATCCGGTCGGTCACGGAGTCAGAGCTCGGAGCTTGTTCAGCCCATAGACTGTATAAAATAATACTGAATCCCCTCCTCTGTTTTTCATTACCTGCACAAATGTGTGCTAACAAGGAGCTTAGGAGGGAGGCATGCTAGTTGTAGGCTGTCTTAATAAACACAGAGGTCGCTTTTGCTCCCCACGTCTGCAGATTTGAAGATCTAGTGGATGATTTTTATTTATCATGGATAAGTGCTAGCGCTAGTTAGCATAGCTACATAGCTACATGTCGTAGCTGTAGCTGTGTACCAAGATACACGTCTACATACTGACAAATAAAACAACAAGAAACACTAAATCTGTGACCAATCCTTCAGAAAAGGTCCCGCTGCCTTTCTGGCAGAGGTCGGTTTTACTCCCCACGTCTGCAGATTTGAAGATCTAGTGGATGATTTTTATTTGTCATGGATAAGTGCTAGCGCTAATTAGCATAGCCACACAGCTACATGTTCATAGATGTAGCTGTAGCTGTGTACCAAGACACACGTCTACATACTGACAAATAAAACAACAAGAAACACTAAATCTGGGACCAATCCTTCAGAAAGGTCCTGCTGCAGGCGCCTCTCCGTCAGGATCAGATTCTGGATCAGATTCAGAGGGTTGAAGTAACGCTATCTCTGAGCAGCCGTGTATATTCAGCCAACATGTAAACATTAGATCAACGTGCTGGACAGCCGAGGCCACACCCACTTCCTGAGGGGGCGTGGTCAGAGAGAAAACAGAGTGTTCTGAAGAGGACTGAAGAAGAGGGCTTTTCAGGCAGACCAAAATCTGATTTCAAAGTGTTTTTTTGGGCATAAACTTTAAAGACATGTTTTGGGGACCTCTTATAGACCAGGCCAAGACCTGTAAAAAAGTCCTAGGTGTCATGGTGAAATCCCAAAATGGAAGTGCAGAATTTTTTTTTGAATGGTGGATTTTGGCTGATTTGTGCCATTCACAGGGTAACTATTATCAGTCATAGAATTATGTTCCTACTGTTACGTGTCACAGAACCTACTTTGTACTTGTCTGTGCATAAAAAAAAACCCAATAAAGAAACTTTGGAATAAAGAAAGCTTGTTCATTCCATTTGAGCACACTTCAATAATATCCTGTATTTTGTTGAACATGAGCCGTCTGAACCACACTGTTGGAGGAGGCATTATGTGTCATGTTTTCTAGGGACTGCTTGCCTTATAGCAAATTTAATCCATGTTTTATCTGCATTTGCAGAGAGCAATCTAATTAGTACCTTGCATCTGTTAACTACACTGATTCTCTGCACATAATTTGAGTGTAGGTGTAAAAAAAACAGACGATGTATGGAGATGTTTGAAGTGTCTGTACTGACACTCTAGAAACAGACCTCTCATGCCCAAAATGTTTGGAGTGCACTTCACAGATAAAAGACTCTCAGAGATGAATGTGTCACCCAGCAGGATACCGTCTGGGCAGCTCGGGCTCGGCCAGTTGTTCCGTGTGTCGAACATGAATTAGCACCGACGCGACAAAAAAGCACTCTTGTTCATTTGAAAAACACAACACATCCTTTGGCTGGAGAGCTCGTCTTTCCACAGGGAAACCATCCACCAGCACTGAATAATTCTCTTAATTGTTGTTTGCTAGCAAAACAGAAGATATCAACACTCTTTTGTTCCATTATTCCATTACCATACCCTGAGGATAGTTCTTTTTTTACAGAAAATATGTGAAAGTGAAAGTTTGGGGCTGTCTATTTGCATCAAAAGTTTAACTCTAAAATCCACGCTTCCAATTGTGGTATATCCCTCTAATGAAGAAACAGAATAGAAAAACCTTTGTGTACACTTACATCAGTAATCGTGTGCATAACTGCATCTGGCAACGAGACTTTGTGCCTTCTCTAAACATTATCCTCTTCTGTCTCACTAATTTTTGTCCCCAGTGCCGACTGCTTTTTCCTGCACAGCCGTCACAAACAGGAAAAGCAGCTGCTCAGGCAGTTAACTTGGAGCTGACTCACTTCCAACAAAACTGCCTCTGTTGTGTTGACTCATGAGAAGCTGTTGGTGGGAAATTGTGGAGTCAGAAAATCCTGTTAAATCGTCACTTGTACTTATTTTCCTTGCTGGCCTCTAACCTAATACTTCAGAGCAGGAGGAGAAAAAGAGACGGATGGTCTGTTACTGCATCATGCAACTGTTTGGTCTGGACACAACCACATGTGCATGTTTTCAGACAATCACCTGTATTTCCTAAGTGAGCAAGTAGCTACTTCCAATTGCATGGTTTGCAAAATCCATGCCTTTAGCTTGTATATGCATACGTTTTAGCTGCAATACCATCTGTTATTTATGTTTGTAGAAATATGACACAACCCAGTTTCCACTCGATGCAGTTTTAGTGCAGTTTCTTCACATGAAACAGATGTACATTGCCATCTCTCCTGTTTAGTGTGTTCAAATTAATCTGCTTTATGTCAAGTATTCATTTGCAGAATGATACAAGCAGAAATGGGAGTACAAAAACAGATTATGACATTTTTAGGGTTGACTAGATCAAATTCAAACATCTGTATCAAAGACTAGATTGGAGTTTTGGCATGTATGGAAACATGGCTCCTTTCACCTAGGCTGCAGCTTTAAAGGGGACATATCACGCTTTTTTCATCAATATATATTGGTCTAAGAGGTCCCAAAAACATGTCTTTAAAGTTTATGCTCAAAAAAACACTTTGAAATCAGATTTTGGCATGCCTGAAAAGTCCTCTTCTTCATTCCTCATCAGAACACTCTGTTTTCCCTCTGACCACGCCCCCTCCAGAAGTGGATGTGCCTCGGCTCTCCAGCACGTTGATCTAATGTTTACATGTTGGCTGAATATACACGGCTGCTCAGAGATCGCGTTACTTCAACCCTCTGAATCTGATCCTGACGGAGAGGCGCCTGTAGCAGGACCTTTCTGAACGATTGGTCATAGATTTAGTGTTTCTTGTTGTTTTATTTATCAGTATGTCGACGTGTATCTTGGTACACAGCTACGAACATGTAGCTATGTGGCTATGCTAACTAGCGCTAGCACTTATCCATGATAAATTAAAATCATCCACTAGATCTTCAAATCTGCAGACGTGGGGAGTAAAACCGAGCTCTGCCAGAAAGGCAGCAGGACCTTTTATGAAGGATTGGTCACAGATTTAGTGTTTCTTGTTGTTTTATTTGTCAGTATGTCGACGTGTGTCATGGTACACAGCTACAGCTACAGCTATGAACATATAGCTATGTGGCTATGCTAATTAGCGCTAGCACTTATCCATGACAAATAAAAATCATCCACTAGATCTTCAAATCTGCAGACGTGGGGAGTAAAACCGACCTTTGTGTTTATTAAGACAGCCTACAACTAGCATGCCTCCCTCCTAAGCTCCTTGTTAGCACACATTTGTGCAGGTAATGAAAAACGGGGGAGGGATTCAGTATTATTTTATACAGTCTATGAGCTGAACAAGCTCCGAGCTCTGACTCTGTGACAGACCGGATATTGTTGTGACGTAACAAAAACACGGAAGTCTGAAACGGCTCGTTTCACACACATTTACAGAAAGGTGGAGAAATCAGAACAGGGGCAGAATGGATTCTTTTCATTCTCGGGGGGTTTGTAGACAGGGACACATATTTCAGGTAGAGAACCATTAAAAAGTCAATTTTGCATGATATGTCACCTTTAATGATAAAGGTAACCAAAGTGCAGGGGTGTAAAGGAACCAAGTAAAAGTACTTCTTTACAGTACTTGAGTAGGTTTTGGTTTGGTTCTGATTTCCCAATTAGAAAATCTAATCGTCCAAAGAAACTTCTCCTGCAGTAAAATCCATCTCTCATTGATCACCACTCGATGCCCTCCCCATGAATGTGCTTAATAAGCTCCTTCTGTTGGAGCGTAGGAGCTGTAATCTGAGAATATCCCTCTGCTGTGATGAAACGTTGGGAACATACACTTCCTCACAGTGAGGATTTTCTGCACAGATATCACCGTGACTCAGGAGAACACTGGAATCATACATTGCTGCTATGAATCAAGCTGACTGCAGATGCCAGCATCCACGTGGGAACACGCTATAAGCCTTATGGAGCGGCATTTGTCTGTTTTTAATACCCAGAAGATAGCAGCTTGGAGTGTTCCTTGAATAAAACCGTTAAGGGAAGGTAATGCTTAACATCTGTGATGGTGAATACATGCTCATTTGTTCCATACTCACTCCCTCTGGATCTGCCTGTTTCTCTGAATGCTTCTCGGCAAACCTTTGAGAGAGAAAACTCTCACGTCTGTACTTCACATTAAACTCTATTGTTGGTTTATTTCAGGCTCCCATCAGCTGAGAAAGTGGCGCCTGTGATTTCTCTTTTGTATTGGTGGATTTGTCTCCACTTGATGGGAAAAATCCACACAAATGAACCGCTGAAGACACTCTCACTGCAGAGCATGACGTGGATTAATGTGTCTGATTGTTGGGTTTCTTTGCACTTTTAGAAACACTTTACTCAGATGAAGTCTAACATGACAAGTGGCTGATTTGCCGCCTGAAGGCTGACCTCTTACCTGTAGCTTTCAGCAAAGATTGAACTCATGAGCCACCATAGTTCGCTTCAGCTCCACAAAAGATGTTCATGAGTAGAAAAAGGTTAATTCGATTTGTAGTAGAAGTTGTGTTTGCATATATGGGACTTAAACTGTTACAGGTGCTAATTGGATCAGAGGCAGAATGTGTCTACCACCAGAGGAAAATAGAAAATCATAAAGGTAAAACGTTTGTGATGAGACAATATGAGCTGTCGACGTTTGACACCGTTCAGAGCGTCTTTAAAGCAATCTGTGAAAAACAGACACAAAGCTGAGAGAGAGAGAGAAGTTTGACACGCTGTATACACTTCCTCACATCTGTGTCACACCTTTCTTATGTTTGATTTATAAAAACCACAATGTCTGCTTGACGTGTTGACTGAATCAAACTGAACTTCTGATGTTACTGGATGAGAAAGCTTCTCACACAGATATCACAACTCATCACTTGTCGAAGAAGCACTTTGTTCGACTTGTTCAGGGATGTTTACACAGTCTGGGCTTCTGCTATCATGAAACTTTCCTGTACTATGTTAAAGGGGACATATCACGCTTTTTTCATCAATATATATTGGTCTAAGAGGTCCCCAAAACATGTCTTTAAAGTTTATGCTCAAAAAAACACTTTGAAATCAGATTTTGGCATGCCTGAAGAGTCCTCTTCTTCATTCCTCATCAGAACACTCTGTTTTCTCTCTGACCACGCCCCCTCTTGAAGTGGATGTGCCTCGGCTCTCCAGCACGTTGATCTAATGTTTACATGTTGGCTGAATATACACGGCTGCTCAGAGATCGCGTTACTTCAACCCTCTGAATCTGATCCAGAATCTGATCCTGACGGAGAGGCGCCTGTAGCAGGACCTTTCTGAACGATTGGTCACAGATTTAGTGTTTCTTGTTGTTTTATTTATCAGTATGTAGACGTGTGTCTTGGTACACAGCTACGAACATGTAGTTATGTGGCTATGCTAACTAGCGCTAGCACTTATCCATGATAAATAAAAATCATCCACTAGATCTTCAAATCTGCAGACGTGGGGAGTAAAACCGACCTCTACCAGAAAGGCAGCGGGACCTTTTCTGAAGGATTGGTCACAGATTCTGTGTTTCTTGTTGTTTTATTTGTCAGTATGTTGATGTGTGTCTTGGTACACAGCTACAGCTACGACATGTAGCTATGTAGCTATGCTAACTAGCGCTAGCACTTATCCATGATAAATAAAAATCATCCACTAGATCTTCAAATCTGCAGACGTGGGGAGTAAAACCGACCTTTGTGTTTATTAAGACAGCCTACAACTAGCATGCCTCCCTCCTAAGCTCCTTGTTAGCACACATTTGTGCAGGTAATGAAAAACGGAGGAGGGATTCAGTATTATTTTATACAGTCTATGGGCTGAACAAGCTCCGAGCTCTGACTCCGTGACAGACCGGATATTGTTGTTACGTAACAAAAACACTGAAGTCTGAAACGGCTCGTTTCACACACATTTACAGAAAGGTGGAGAAATCAAAACAGGGGCAGAATGGATTTTTTTCATTCTCGGGGGGTTTGTAGACATGCCAGGGACACATATTTCAGGTTAAAGAACCATTAAAAAGTCAATTTTGCATGATATGTCACCTTTAACACTTTGTCTTTATGTTGAGTGTTTCTTAGAAAGGGGGACACTTGAGAGGCCCTTCGAGGGTTTTTTTAGCTCCTTCTTGTCACTTAAGTTAGAAATGTTTTGTCTTGTTCTTTCACTTGTGCACTACAACAAGTAAGAAGTAAATACACCACTAGTCAAAAGTTTGGACGCACCTTCTCATTCAAGGGTTTGTATTTATTTTAATTATTGTAAACACTGTAGATTAATACTGAAGACACCAAAACTATGAAAGAACATATATGGAATTATTTAATCAACAAAAAAGTGTTAAAGAAAGCAGAATATGTTTTATATTTTAGATTCTGTAAAGTAGCCCCCTTTTTTCCTTCATGACAGCTTTGCACACTCTTGGTATTCTCTCAGTCCGCTTCATGAAGTGGTCTCCTGGAATGGTTTCTAATTAACATGAGCCTTGTCAAGAGTTCATTTGTAGAATGACTTGCCTTCTTAATGTGTTTGAGACCATCAGTTGTGTTGTTCAGAGGTAGGGTTAGCACACAATGGATAGCCCTATTTGACTACTGTTGTAATCCAGATTATGGCAAAACCAGATTATTTCATAGTTTTGATGTCTTCAGTATTAATCTACAATGTTGGAAATAATTCAAATAAACAAAAACCATTGAATGAGAAGGTGTGTCAAAACTTTTGACTTGTAGTGTATGCCTCATAAAGGATCAAAAACTCCTCACAGGGGCTTTAAGGTACGAGTCAGTCACGTAACAAACTTTAGGAGAGGAGTGTTTTATCATGTTGAAGATATTTAGATCAAGTGATGTAACATGATAAATAAAATGCTCAAAATAAAATATCTAACACTAAAATAAACTGAATTAAACGTCAGTCAGTGCTTCGGCAGTGAGCAGACAAAGCACAGTAATGTGGACAGAATTATATTTACCTAAATGCTAAAAGTGCATGCCTCTATTTTGCCATTGGTCAGTCTCTTTTTTAGCAGCATTATAATAAACTACAATATCTCTTTAATGCATTATTTGCATCATTGTGCTAGCTTTCTCTATCCTCACATGCCAGAACGTTTCTTGCTCTGCAATCCGCTGCTAGTTTGAATTTACGGAGCATCACTGCACGTCTTTGTATTCTAGATTTTTCCAGTACGTCTGCATGCTTTGTTAAATATCCTAATGAAACACATTCAGACTTAGAGCAGCTTGGATTATCCTCTCAGCTGTTTCTGTGAATCTGACATGTTGAATGGATAAATGTACAGTCATAGCCAAAAGTTTTGAGAATGACACATCTATTAATTTTCACAAAGTCTGCTGTTTCAGTTTTTATAATGGCAATTTGCATATACTCCAGAATGTTATGAGGAGTGATCAGCTCAACTGCAATTAATTGCAAAGTCCCTTTTTGCCTTGAAAATGAACTTTATCACCAAAAACACATTTCCACTGCATTTCAGCCCTGCCACAAAAGGACCAGCTAACATCATTTCAATGACACACAGGTGTCACACACATTAACACAGGTGTGGGTGTTGATGAGGACAAGGCTGGCGATCAATCTGTCATGATTGAGTGACTGGACACTTTAAAAGGAAGATGGTGCATGACACCATTGTTCCTCATCTGTTAGCCATGGTTACCTGCAAGGAAACACGTGCAGCCATCATTGCATTGCACAAAAAGGGCCTAACAGGGAAGTTTATAGCAGCGAGTAAGATTGCACCTCAGTCAACCGTCTATCCAATTATCAAGAACTTCAAGGAGGGAGGTTCAATTGTTGCCAAACAGGCTCCAGGGCGCCCAAGAAAGTCCAGCAAGCGCCAGGACCGTCTCCTGAAGGTGTTACAGCTGCGGGATCGGGCCACCACCAGTGCAGAGCTTGCTCAGGAATGGCAGCAGGCAGGTGTGAGTGCATCTGCACGCACAGTGAGGCGAAGACTTTTGGAGGAAGGCCTGGTGTCAAGGAGGGCAGCAAAGAAGCCACTTCTCTCCAGTAAAAACATCAGGGACAGACTGATATTCTGCAGAAGGTACAGGGACTGGACTGCTGAGGACTGGGGTAAAGTCATTATCTCTGATGAATCCCCTTTCCGATTGTTTGGGGCATCTGGAGGAAGGCTTGTTTGGAGAAGACGAGGTGAGCGCTACCATCAGTCCTGTCTCTTGCCAACAGTGAAGCCTCCTGAGACCATTCATGTGTGGGGTTGCTTTTCGGTCAAGGGAGTGGGCTCTCTCACAATCTTGCCTAAAAACACAGCCATGAATAAAGAATGGTACCAGAACGTCCTCCGAGAGCAACTTCTCCCAACCATCCAAGGGCAGTTTGGTGATGAAGAATGTCTTTTCCAGCATGATGGAGCACCTTGCCATAAAGCAAAAGTCATAACAAAATGGCTCGGGGAACAAAACATTAAGATTTTGGGCCCTTGGCCAGGAAACTCCCCAGATCTTAATCCCATTGAGAACTTGTGGTCAATCCTCAAGAGGCGGGTGGACAATCAAAAACCCACAAATTCTGACAAACTCCAAGCATTGATTATGCAAGAAGGGACTGCCATCAGTCAGGATTTGGTCCAGAAGTTGATTGACAGCATGCCAGGGAGAATTGCAGAGGTCTTGAAAAAGAAGGGTCAACACTGCAAATATTGACTTATTGCATGAATTCTGTGTAATTCTCAATAAAAGCTTTTGATACTTATGAAATGCTTCTAATTGTATTTCATTATACCATAGAAACATCTGACAAAAACACCTAAAAACCCTGAAGCAGCAGACTTTGTGAAAATGTAATATTTGTGTCATTCTCAAAACTTTTGGCCATGACTGGACACAATGTCACGACATTCAACACGACACGTCAACATTGTAGATTAATACTGAAAACATCAAAACCAGATTATTTCATAGTTTTGATGTCTTCAGGATTAATCTACAATGTTGAAAATAATTAAAACAAATACAAACCATCGAATGAGAAGGTGTGTCCAAACTTTTGACTGGGAGTGTATGTGAGAGTTAAAAAGAGGAACAGGTTGAACTGTAAATTGTTCTGTTTTAGGGACCTGGGTAACATAAGGAGTGGAAGGATCAGATACAGCTCCAAACAGATGATATACCTTGGCTAACATTAGCAGTTATAAAGCACTGAAGCTTGGGAGCCAATGCTCTGTTCAAACATGTGATAGGTGCAGTCACAACAGACACGACGAGTTGATAATAAGTGTCTGTTAATACAGCAGAGCGGTGAGACACTTTAGATGATGTGTGGAAAGCTTAAGCACTGAGGATTGTGTTTAAGCTGCCAAACTGCAGGTAAGATGATATAGATTTTCAGTCTGGGACGAGCAAAACATCACAGGACAGAAAATAAGCAGAAACAAGAGACAGGTTGGAGAATCATGTTTGACTGTTTTCACTTAAACGTGACATTTAAGGCTGAAAGTGACAACAGAAATGAACTGAGGGGTGAGCCTGCTTTGCTATCGATTCCAGTTGTCTCTCTAGTGACTGTCACAATTCAGTCTGTTCTGTGATTAAAGTCTGATTCCCTTCTCCTTTTCCTGGTCTGTAGATCTGTAACCCTAACCCCACAAGACTAGAAACTGCAAAATATTTCATTTCAGTTTCCTCTCACAGAACATTTCAGTCACAGTCAGTCACATTTTGTTGTGTAACATTCATCACAGCAAACTATGAGACAGAAAAGACTTCTATTTCTAAACTGGGAATCATCAATAAAACAGTTACATCACTCAAGTCAAAAAGTGGAACATATTTGAGATTAACACAGTGCTGGAATCGGATCAAACAGGATTCTCCAGCTATATATATATATATATATAAAAAGCTCTTCTTGGGAGTGTAAGAAGTTCATGAAGTTGATTTCATCTCTTCACAGCCTCCTAAATCTTTAATCTGACGGAGCAGCAGAACTAATATCTGCCTGTTGGAGTCAGAGTAGCAGCATCTGTCCCAGAATAAACTCAGCTGAAATGCTATTGATTTCCCTCTCCTCGTTTTCAATTTCAGCTTCATAATGGGTGCTTTCATGCGAGCTGGTGTACTATAAATCAACTAAATCATGCCGTGATGTATGAGCAATAAACAAAGCAGTGGAATAACAGACTGCGCAGGCGATGGTGTCTTAATATTACAAGAAGTTGTGAAAGTATTGCAAATCATAAAGCTTGCAAGGTGTAGTCATCCATAAGCAGAGGTGAACTGGTTAATAATTGATTGTACAGTTCAACTTTCAATGCACCTTCTGCTCTGTACTCCATCTTTAACACTGTGCTCTGACATGGGGAATATACAGTACATGCATGGTGTTTCTCTGTTTCTGTCTGCAGCAGAGAGAGGAGTTTACTCAAAGCACAAGACTGATGTGTGTTCCTCGTGAATGGTGGCCTGTTTGAACACCAGCTGTAAGTCATGAGCATAGAAAGCTGTGATGAATGAAGTTCTGCCTCTAGCAGCACTTTGAAGACCATTCTTCAATTTTCTGTCTCTCCTTGACATCATATAATCACGAGGTAGAGTTCATTTCAATGCATAGAGGCACAAGTAATGGGAGCAGGGGTCCTCTTTCCAGTCCCTCCATGATTTCGCAGGATTTTTTTGTGATTGTTGCGGCCCAAAAAGCCTGAATTTGCGACAGCTTTTTGAAAAAATTGCGGTGAAAGTTGCGATTTTTTGGGGGGATTTTTTCCCCCCAATAACATCTCAGGGGCAAGTAAATATGCTAAATTACAGTTGTTTTTAGAAAACATTCTTGATTTGACCACTGTGACTGCATTTTGATTCACTTGATTCACAGAAAAATGCCATGAAAGGGCTGTATTGCACATTTACGACGGTCCTTGAATGCACCTTGCAGCGACAGAGGCACAGTCAGTCAGTTCACGGCACTCTGAAATGAATCTGCATCTTTGATGATGAGGAGTTGATCAAAACTTACTAAAGGTGTCTGATGTTTCACCAAACTGGAATAAATCAAGCTGTAGACGGGAGCTTTTTACGGTAATAGCGGCAAAAACGTCAAATATTAAACAGACGTCCCCCGGTTGTGTCTTTGTCACTAACACACTCTGGGGGGTAAAAATCATCAATGAAGATGAGACAGATGCATGGAGGTGAGGAGAGCTGGTTCATAAAGCACACCTGCTGCAGGTAGAGACCAAGCTAACACTGAGCCCCTCAGATAATAACTCTAGTATCTATAAATAACAACGTTGTCATTGTCACTTGTCCTGCCTGCTGTCCTCGCTCTTCACCCGTTCTCTGTGCGTGTTTTATTGTTGAAAAGTGCCGATCAAGTGAGGACTTATGTTTATGTTACAAGGAAGTCAGTTGATGATGAAACCGATGACGTACAGGGGCTGAGTTTAAGGTAATTGGTCAAATTTGCGGGAAAGTTGCGGTGATTGTATAAAATTGCAAGGCCGCGAAAAAAATCGCGCTGATTGGTTGAATTTGCGTTGATAGTTGCGATCGCGAAATCGCAACTTCCTGGAGGGACTGACTTTCAGGATGTTTTGATGATTTAACACTTAATCCCCTGAAATCTGGTGAATATTTATGCAGCAGTTTGAAGCAGGAATTTATTATGTGAAAGTAAAACACACAATTTTTAATACATAATTAAAAAAGGAAGACTACTTCCTGGATAAAGCTAAAATTTTGGTAAAATTTGATCTCTTATTTTTCACATATTCATTTAAAAACTGATGCTGATGATCATTTATATGTTAAATTTCTGTTTTGGGAATATCCACACCACTTTCCCCTCCTTGAGGTAAAAGGACAAGAATATACACTTCCAGTCAAAAGTTTGGACACACCTTCTCATTCAATGTTTTTTTTATTTATTTGAACTATTTTCCACACTGTAGATTAATACTGAAGACATCAAAACTATGAAATAATCTGGTTTTGCCATAATCTGGATTTCAACAGTAGTCAAATAGGGCTATCCATTGTGTACTAACCCTACCTCTGAACACAACTGATGGTCTCAAACACATTAAGAAGGCAAGTCATTCTACAAATGAATTCTTGACAAGGCTCATGTTCATTAGAAACCATTCCAGGAGACCACTTCATGAAGCAGACTGAGAGAATACCAAGAGTGTGCAAAGCTGTCATGAAGGAAAAAGGGGGCTACTTTACAGAATCTAAAATATAAAACATATTCTGCTTTGTTTAACACTTTTTGGTTGATTAATTAATTCCATATATGTTCTTTCATAGTTTTGGTGTCTTCAGTATTAATCTACAGTGTTTCTAATAATTAAAATAAATACAAACCCTTGAATGAGAAGGTGTGTCCAAACTTTCGACTGGTAGTGTATGTGAAGGACAGGAAACTTTGTCCAACGCCAAGACAAGTCATTCTAATCTCTCAATGCACCCAACCAACTCATAGTAAGTAAGCCTGAAGCTGCAAACAACGTTGACCCAGGTCCAGCTCATGTTAGCTCTGCAGACCAAGAAGGAGTCGCTCCATCCAAACAGCAAAGGCTTGATTTCAAATCACCCACAGCTCCACAATCTGTAAACCAGGAAGGACTAAACAGACTGACTGTGAGGTATGCTGTTGAAGGCATGCTTCCAATATCAACTGTTGAGTCTGCTGCTGTCAGAGAACTCATTAGCAAAATACCACTGAGACAAGAGGCAGGGTGCATTAATAAGAAGTAATGCTGAAGTTACTTCCCTGAGAACAAATTACTTTTAAAAATGCAGTCACTCAGTACTTCAGTTATTTTTTGATACTACTAGTAACTGTGACTAATTACTAAAAAAAGATGTGCAAGAACTTAATTGGTTGTTTAATTTCAACATGTTTAAACTTGCTAATTTTGTATCAAAAGCCTGGAGAAGAAGACAAGATAGTCTTTTTAAGTAGTGTGCATTTTAATTTGTATTATTTTCTTTTATTCTGTTATAATTTTCTACCTCAGTTTCCTTACAAGAAATGATTGTGCTGTGCGCTCTGACCCTGGACTGTACGAATGTATGGTGTCTTGTAAGCTCATGCAGGCTGGGCATATGATTGTATGCATGACACAATAATAAAATCAAAACTTCAAACTACTAATTTGCACAACACGGCTAAGAGCACAGATTTAGCTGCAGAAAATGACAAATTGCATTCTAAATAAAATGAAGTACTAAGGTGCTTACATGCTGGACTTTCAAATACTTAAATAAGCCATCATGGTTTCATGATGAAAGAGATTTCAAAAGGAAGCCAAGGCAGCAGGGGTATCCAAAAACTCTGAGTACCTGAACTTGTTCAGATGGAATAAAAGTCTGAAATAGCTCTGCAGTGTGCAGCAGAGGTAGAGGAGCCGGTATTTCCAGCAGTGATAAGGATGTTTTTAAATTCAGTGTATACTCACCGATGCAGGAGCTCCCATCGAGCAGGTAGGAGCCATTGTCATGGAAACCACTTCTGCATTCACAGTGGTACCAGCCGGGCAGGTTGACACAGCGGGAGTGGTTGTGGCACTCAATCAGGCCCTCTGCACACTCGTCAATATCTGAGGATACACGCAGACGAAAAACAAACACACACACGGTGCAGCATCAGCATCAGCATCAGTGCACATTATTTTCCTGGCAACAAAAAGTGAACCTGAAACTTCACCCCGTTTGAGTCTTTTCTGTCTCTTCTTTGATCTGCGAGAGCCGCAACAATCGAGGTTGATTCAATCAGAGCAAACCCCGCAACAACAGCAGAGCGAGGTCAGCAGCTGCCCACATTACACAGACAACATCTCAGCAGCAGCAGCAGGGATCAAAGTCTTCCAAATCACACCGTCCGGGGGAGTTTTCTTCATGCAATTCTGCATTTCTTCTCCACACTCAATTCTCCTGCTTTCTCTTTTGTTTATTCTTACACACACACATACACATGTCCAACCCAGAGGCATCAGGCCCTCGCTCCTCTAAAGGGTAGTTCTCTCTCATCCATTATGTATGATGTGAGCTCTGCTACTTGACTGCAGCTCTCTCTGGCCTCCAGCGGTACAGCCCAACCTGTGCACACACACACACACACACACCCTTTGGGTTAAAGGGTGACCTTCAGTCACAACTTAAACAACTTAAAAGCAAATGCAGAAAACAAGGAGAGGTGGCGAGGGACTGTAATGTCTATATATCTTGTGTTGTCACTGTGAGAGGTGTAGTGGCAGATCTCTTACTTCAATTTGAAGTGTCACTTGGTTAGTAGGAGCACTCTTTTCTGACGCGTGTCCACCGTCATTCATAAAAAATAAAAAGAATCAATTTACTCACAGGTCCGTAGTTCAATCTCAGTTTATTCAATGAGAGTTTTTCCATTTTCTTCCAATTAAAACATACTCAAAAACAGGCTCAAATAGGTCATGGTCAAAAAGCATTACTCATGACGCTCCATCTAACCCAAAACAAAAGAATGCATTTACACACACCTGTGCCTCCTGCCTTATATAGTTACTGGCCCCGCCCATAACCAAAACCCAGCAGGTAAATTCCCACTTAAACTAAAACGGCTTCTACAGAGGGAAACTCTTACAGTTACTCAGAGCTTTACAGTTATTTTGAATACTATGGAAAGGAAATCAGGAGGAGTGTTTTTAAGCAGGAGGACTCAGAGTTTGATGAGTTCACTCTTGAAGAACATACCAAACTAGATATGGGATCTAATGCTTTTTGAAGGGAACCTGATCTTGAGGAGCTGTTCCTTTCAAAGAGCCATTCAAAAGTCTGGCTCTTTGGCTCATTGTTATATTTATTAAACTTTTAGAAGTCAACCAGGGGTAACTCTCTTTTGTCAAGGGAACAATCACTGGTAGCAGTTATAAGATAAGATTTGGATCAGATTAATTCAAACTTACACATCCTACCAATATATATATATATATACTCTATTGGTGGGAATTATTCTGAAATATTGATTATAATTTCATTTGGCATTGTAAACATTCCATAATATGGTGCCATATCCCCAATGAGACAATGAGATCACTATTTTGAATTTTCCATCACATAAAAAACTTGTGGCACTATAAAAGCTACACAGGCTGCAGATAACTTCCATGCTAAACAACTTTACTGTACAATTTTACACACAAGAACATTTTAACAGTACAGAAAAATATATAAAAATAATAAATATATATGTAAATAAAAAATATAAACACAACTAGAATAAAAATTAGGCCATTAAGTTATCCTTTTCTCCACATCAAACCCTACCAATGACATACGCAGCCATCTTGGATCCCTCTCACTTAATATCACACCCACTGCAAGAAACCTAGGTGTGTTATTTGACTCCGAGCTCTGTTTTGATGCCCAGGTTAAAAAGGTTGTGCAGATTTGTTTTTTCCACCTGAAAATCATTTCCAAAATCAAATCTTTCTTATCATTTCATGACTTACACAAGGTTGTTCATGACTTTATCCTGTCAAGACTAGATTTTTGCAATGCCCTTTATTCCGGTTTATCTCATACTTCTGTTCATCGCCTTCAATTAACTCAAAATGCAGCTGCCCGATTAATCACTGGGTCACGAAAATCCGATCACATAACTCCAATTCTGGCTTCCTTACACTGGCTTTCTATTAAATTCCGAATCGATTTCAAAATACTACTACTCACTTACAAAGCTCTACACAATCAGGCTCCCCAGTACATCACAGACCTTCTCACTCGGTACAAGCCTCCCCGCCCTCTCAGATCAGCCGACATGGGCTTATTGGTTACACCTAGTGCCCGTTTAAAATCCAAGGGGTTTCAGGCTTTTTCAGTCCGGGCTCCCAAACTATGGAACGACCTACCATCTGAAATAAGTCGTGCTACTTCTGTTCTTAATTTTAAATCACTTCTTAAAACTTTCTTTTTCAAAAAGGCCTTCATAACTTGCTAACATGTTATTATGTATGTGTGTGTGTGTATGTATGTATGTATGTACGTATATGTATGTGCATGTGTGTACATATGTATATGTGTATATGTGTATATGTGTATGAAAAAGGGTTGGGATTATATTTATTATTGTTTACTTTCTGTGAAGCACTTTGTAACTCTGTTTAGAAAAGTGCTATATAAATAAAGTTTATTTTTATTATTATTATTATTATTATAAAAATGTGAATGCAAAATTGTACTACCCCACCTGGTGTTTCCACACCTGAACTACTTTACAAACAGGAGCTCAGCTCCTTGCCTCGAATCCACCTCAAAACAATGTAAACAAGAACAAAGTGTAGACAATAAGTGTGAACAAAAGACTCATAGGGCACGCAGGTGACACGTGAAGGCAGCGTGGGCAACCTGCATATAAAAACGGCTCCCAAATGAACGGCTCGCAACTGCAAATCGGTTCTCATCATTCACTGAAAAGAGCCGTAGGAGGACCTTTGGAAAAGTTATGTTTTGCACATCAGAACAATATCTGTGTATTTGTGAATCTAAATACCAGTGAACTTGAATCTGATTCAGATTATTATCCTGGTTGATCTTGGTTATGCATGTGGTCCGCGAAAAGACCAAGATACTAATCCACCATGAGAAAACATGGTTTGCAAGTCATACACACAAGGTGGAACTTATTTAAAGCAGAATTGAGATAGAGGGAGATTCAGAAAGGGAGATATAGATATAGACAAACAAACAAAGCAACCACAAGAACATCACCAGATAATAAAGACTGAAATAAGCTGGGTACCACTGTGATGATGTTTGTAAATGAGCAGATGAATTAAGATTTTAATTTGACATTGAAGAGGAGCCGACAATATGTTCTTGTAAAACTTGTGTGTTATTGTCTATAAATGCTAAACAGTCAATAAAACAAACGCGCCATGCTGTGAGTTATTTGACTTGTTAAATGCTGATCAGTCTTCTCTTGATTTAACTCACTACAAACTGTAAACACTGACACAATACAAGAAAAGATTCATCTGCAGTGTCTCTGTCTATAGAAAATAACCACACTGACCTTCTGATCTTGTGCTATAAACACTTTCTGATTCTCCTCTCCTGCTGTGAGAGTCATAGTTGATACCTTTGGCCCTGTCTGAGGTTTACACACACACACACAGCACACGCACACACACACATTTATCTTCATAGAGATAAAAAGAGAGACACAGGTCGGGCTGTTTAGCGGTGTGTGTGTGTTGTGACTGTGCTGTTAGCCTGCTGTGCTGTAGGTAATCAGACGTGACAGCTGCAGGGAGGCCTGCCCTCTGTCAGCCTCTCAGGTCAGAGCTACACCGCAAGATTCCCCCGTCTGACATCCCGCTGCAACATGCCGAGATTAGAGGTGACTGGTGGCTGAGAGCGGCTAACCCTTCAACGGAAGAGCAGTGTGTGTGTGTGTGTGCGAGTGTGAGTGCATGGACGTATGATCACACACCGAGGCTGGATAAACTGCATGTTAGAGGTGTAATGATTCAATCCAGTTGTGGCTGGATTTAAAATAGGAACTCTTCATCCCACAGGCGTGATTTTAAAACTTCTCATTTGTTTGATTTGTAACCTCTCTGCGCTCCAGATTTAATTGCACGTCAACTCACAGCAAAGCAAAACGCTAATCAAGAGAATAACTACTCAAAAAGTCGTCACATGAATACATCACAATGGATTTCTGCTAATTGAGCTTCTTCTGTAGACACACAGAGTGCATTTATATTGATTAAACAAAGAGCATTCACTGTAATCCCAGCTGCCTTTCTGTTTAGGTGCACACAGCAGCAGCAATGACACAATCCCTGCTGGCTCCCCATCAACACAGAGAACTGGATCCATCAGAGATGAACACCAGAGGTACCGCTGCCTGTCTTTAACCCTCCTGTTGACTAACATCTTTTATCCTTGGGGTCAATTTGACCCCAGCAATTTAAACCTCCAGAAACTGATTGTTACCCAGTTTTATGTGTCATGTACTTTATGTTTCTTTGTTGACTACCTAAACAGCCCTTTAAATAAAACATATGTCAAGAATAAACATTATTTAAATCATTCAGAAGGACTTAATTTGGAAAACAGAACATCAAACTGCCGTGAGTTTGTCATGCTCTCATCGGCCCTGCCTTGTTTCTCTGTTATCAAAATGTATGACACAAGACTCATCATTGAATGCCTTTAGAGGCATGGTGACTGGAGATATTATATCTCAATGTAAAGGTTGGCGGTTCGATCCCAGCTCCTGCAGTCACATGTGGAAGTGTCCTTAGCTATAGTGACCTCAATATCATCCAAAACAAATGTGTTACCGTCTTGTGATATATCCTTAGTCTCCATTAGTCTATTTAGTGAAACACTAAATTACTGAGGCACAAATCTAGTCCAAGATATTACATTACACCCTGGTAATTCAATTAAAGGTTCTCTTTGACCCTGGGGAGAAGAAAAGGGAAATCTAGTGTGGCTTGGTTATGATAAGATCTGATAATGCACTGAATTCATTTTGCTGCTTTCTTGTTGTTTTTTAGAGAAAAGCAGTGAAGAAAAAAAAGCACACAGCGTCTCAAATTAGCATTTCAATGAAGTGAAACGAACGCACTTACAAAATCAACGTGTGATGTTTGTCATGTTTTATTCATTAAATGTTTCATGATTTGAAAAGCTGTTAGGATTGTGTGCAAATACAGGGAGTGCTGAGTGTCTTTATCTCACCCTGTAAGAGAGCACAGCGCACAGCTGGCAGAGGTCACAGCACAAAGATGTCCAAAAGCTGGAGCAAGGGTCTCCTTTTCAAAACAATCTGGATTTGAATAGAATAGATGTTCAGTGCCATTTGAGCAGATACAGGACTGTACAAGTACATTGACATTTTGGGCGTTGCTTCCAGAGTCAGTTCTTTAAAATATAAAATATAAGGAAGGAAAGGAGAGCAACATAAAAATTAAAGAGCAGAATAACGTATTTGCAAAGAGTGCATAGCTGTTGCACATTGTAATTGCACTCTGAGGTAGTTAGCTGTCCACTGAGAATGTGAGGAAGTGGACCTTGTGGGTTGAGATGCTCTCTAGCCTGTGGTGTCTCAGGTTGTAGCCTGTTTCCTTCCACATGCACAGAGCATGAGCTGGATGGTGTTTATCACTGAGGATGCTCTGTGTCTTCCTCCTGCAGTCCTGTATGTTGAGTGTGTCCATGAAGGGGAGGTCAGAGCCGATGATTCCCTCTGTAGTCTTGATGCCCCTTTGAAGCAGTTTGGTGGTGCCTCCAAACCACTCAGTGATGCCACTGGTGAGGATGCTTTCTACGAGTCCTCTGTAATCCAGGGTGAGATGTTTAAGTCCAGCTTTCTTCAGTAGCCTGATTAAATAAAGCAGCTGTTGTGATTCTTCTCTGTTGTTGTTTCTTGACCCAGCTAAGTTTTCCAGAAATGTGAACGCCAAGAAACTCATAACTGTCAACCATGAGAGTTATGTTGAGACTTGCACTATGATGGAGGACTTGATCGGTCAGTGAGACATTTTCTTGTACGAGAGAGGTGTTAAAGACATCTGAGTACACCTCTTTGTTCGCTCTCATCAGGTCCTGCATTGCAGGGGTTCACTTGCTTTAGAACCCTTAGGACCGGTGTGAGAGTCCCCTGGAGCGCCATCTCCTCTGGGTTACATGGGGGCTTTAAGAAGGTATTGCCGTTATGTCTGTCAAATCTGGTAATGTTGAGTGTGTCTGGTAGGAAAATTGAGACACTGACTTCAGCCCTGTCTATGTTACTCCTGTAGATAGTCATTGCCTTTATTCTCATCTTTGATTCCTCTGAGCTGCCGTAGACGTCCTCCTGCTGCGGACGATCTGGACTCCAGCTGATACGGACATGCTGGACTCCAACGGCAACAGCTTCTACGACTCATCTCATCACTATCACTTCTCTTTCTTACTCCCCTCTATCTGTCTTTCCAGACCCAACTCGGTCGAGGCATGATGGCTGTCTAACATGAGTCTGGTTCTGCTGGAGGTTTCTGCCTGTTAAAGGAAGTTTTTCCTCACCACTGTAACTAGCTAAATACTGCGATGTGTAATGCTCATGATGGATTAAGGTGGGGTCAGACTGAGTCTTACCTTGTCTTGAAGTTGGGTCTCTGTTCATAATTTGACATGGAGTGGTCTAGACCTCCTGTGTTTGTAAAGGCGTCTTGAGATAACGTTTGTTGTGATTTGGCGCTATATAAATAAAGATTGATTGATTGATTGATTGATTGATTGATCTTTGTTGTGTTGTTGTCCCATTTGCCGCTCTAAAGTTTTTGGGAGTGTGTCCTCTCAGCAGCTCTGACATCTTTTTGGAGCTCTGATCTGGCATGCTTATCGTCCCTGATGTCCACTGACTTAGAAGTTGCACGCTGCCCTTAATCTTGGTGCATATCTGCATTAAACCAGGGCTCTTGGTTTGGAAACTCACAAATAGAATGAGGAACATTTTGCCAAATATGTCCAATCTCCTCTCATCATTGCTTTTGTTATTATTACTGTTATAAACACATGCTGGCAGATTTAAGCACAACTTGTTCAGACTGATGTGAGCATTTAGTGGATTGTATGATTAAACGTCTTCATTCTTGCTAGTCCACAACAGAATAACTAGTCACTTAAATCATGAAAAGCATAAAAGCAGCTTTTAAAAAAATGCAAAAACAATGACTATGACAGGCAAAAGTGACTTCATGTTTTTTTTTTAGAAGAGCTTAACAAAAGCAATATCATCTAGTCTGAACATCCACAGTGCACAGGCGACAGTGCTGCCAGCCCTCCTAATAACAATAATCCAGCCCCGCTCTCCAACAGCTCCGTCCATAATTTATGAAGAGTGACTCATTCAAAGATGTTTTTCACTGCTACGACAAAATGCTGCTACTTTACTGTGACAAGCAAGAGGTGCAGCAATTTATCTTTTTAGAGAAATGCTCATTTTCATGTCTTGGAAAAGTTCCACTTTATTCCCCTTCCTCGCTGTCGCTCATCTCTCTTTTCTTCTCTGTGTTTTTCTGCTGTAATTAAACAAACCACTGGGAGGAACACACTTTTTACTTGTTACTTTTTTTGACACTGGAGAGTTGAATTTTACACAGAAAATTAAAATGCATTACTTCAGCTGCATGAATGTGACGGTGCTTGAGTCTATACTGGAAGAGCAATGTAGGCCCAGTGCATCTCAGGACTGAACAGCACTACAACAAGACTAGCAACCAAAAATCGAGCTGCCAGATTGGCTCTGAACTGTTCTTTTCATACTAATGTGCTTGAGACGCATAGAAGATTATATTGGCTAACTGTGGAGGCTAAATTAAAATCACGCCTCCTGTCAATTTATGCAAACTGTTATATGGAACAACACACCACAGTTCTTTTGTAATATACTCAAATATTCTGGTTTTAATCATAGGTATAGTACACGGCATGTGAGCACTGGTCATCTGCTAACACAAGAGGTTCCTCTGCCTGGAATCAACTCCCCACTAACATGAGAATGATCAAGAACAGATTTCCTTTTAGAAAGTCACTTAAACAAATACTGATAAATTCCTCATATACGTTATTATGTAATCCTTGTTTTGAAAGTCTTTGTTTTATTCATTTTTGGTGCCATGTGTTTGTGACAATTTTGTTTTTGTTTCCATTATTTGTAGTTTAATGCTACTTATCATTTATTTGCTCAGATACTTAGTTTATTTCTCATTTTCATTCTTGATTTTTATAATTGGCTGCTATTGCATCTTTGTTTTATGGATAATGTGTGATTTTAAATCATTGTTTTTCTTGTTTTTGTTTTGTTGTGTGGACCCCAGGAAGACTAGCAACCACAATGTGGAAGCTAATGGGGATCCTAATAACTAAATAAAATTAGGGGTGACCCCAAATAGTGGAATATTCGACGATTCGTTCTAACCAGCCTTAGTCCACTGCCAATCTCATAGTCGAATATTTGCATATGAAACGTGGATCATTCCATTCAAATCATGGGGGTGCTCAATGTCTAATTTTACATTATTTTCCTGTTTCCTGTAAAAATAGTGTCTCATTTATCCTATTTTTATATAAATATAGACTTATTTAATGTAATTCTGAGAACAGCTCTTGAAGTGTTAAATCTCCATAAAGTGGTAATTAAATCTCCCTTGGTAATTAAAGGTGGACTCTCCCATTTAGCGGGGTCCTGTGGAGCAGACGTACCTCAGCGGGCCTTTAAATCTTTCTACGTTCATGGCAGCTCAAAATGTCAGGAAATAAAACTTCATATGATCCTAAAAAATAGTGATGAAGATGAGGAGCAGCTTCATGAAGAGGGCTGTGAGATCAAGGATTACCGGACCACACAAAAACTGTACGGGGCCAAAAGAGTGAGGAGGGATACCCAAAGCTGTCTGAAGCCTCAAAAACAATCCACAGCATCCCATCCACCTCCACACCATCAGAGAGGATATTCTCAAAGACAGGATTTACAGTCAACAAAGCAAGGAGCGCACTTCTGCCTGTAAACACGATGGTTTTCCTCACGTACAATTTGAAAAGACTCAAGTGGACAAAGACGAGATGAAAGACTGTTTTAAAAGGTTCTGTTAAGAGATTTAAAAACCCTTTAGCTGGTTCAGGTTTGATTTTGAACATTATAAATATGTTCAGCCTTAAGTTGGACAGACTACCCTCTGCAGTGCTGCTCTCTGCTGTGTGAACACTGTTTAAATATCTCCTGATTCCTTTCTCTATAGTGGAGCGTTGTTCCATGTTTAACAGATGGTGGCCTTATATGAGTTTTCTCTCCTTCATCACCTCGTTGTTTTTGCAATATAGATTTAAAAAATCTAAGTTTTATGCTTATAATATTCTGCTGTCCCTTTTACTTTAAGCTATGAGTCTCTTAATTGTAAAGGGTTATGTGTAATATTGTCATGCGGTCACCATCATGCAGACTTTGGGTCAATAAGGAAAAACAACAAACATTCCACTATTCATCCACTATGGGCAAAATCTGATGAATCAGATTCCACTAAGCAAATCCTTAGTCGGGCTCACCCTTAAAGAAAATAAAGAAATACCTCTTTTCCACCAACAAAAACTTGGTTGTATTTCCAGTCTGGTGCTCGCTTTGTTCGGGGCTGGTTGAACTCGCCAACCAACATGGCCCCCGTTTGTTTTTCCACCCGCTCGAGCCCGTGACATCAGATTTACATGACCGCTTTTCCCAGCAGTGCTAGCGCCAACCTTCCCTCACAACATCAACGATGGCAGACAACAGCAGCTTGTCTCCTCAGCCGACCACTGCTCTGCCTTGGAATCCATTAGTCTTTTTAATTTTTTCACTGCAGGACAATGGCGGAAGCACGTTTGGTTTGTGTTTTTGACCACGGCGACCCCGCCCTCCGCCCCTCGCCCCTGGCGTAAGCAGTTCTAGACCAGGGGTGCATTTCGCTCGGCTGGAAGTGAAGCTTTCAGCAGTGTGACTGCCCCCTGGTGGCTGGCTGCAGTATAGGTCAAAAAATCCGTCTCCCCCATTCATTTGAATGGGGAGCAGTCAAACTTTAAAAACTAAATACACGTCATATGAATGTTTCTCTCATCCGTATGCTGTGGTGAGATGTAGTTAGTACTTGATTGTTTTGTGTTCAAGGCCTCTTTTCTGAAAAGTTTCTTTTTCGTTAGTTATTGGAGTTTAAAAAACAGGGTTTTACTTCCTGTTTCCTTTGATTCACAGCCACGATAGAGTGCAACTTCGAAAGACACACAGCGTCTTGTGACGTCACGCTGTAGGGCGGAGCTTATTACAGTGGCTTCACAGGCTCTGGCTGCACAATGGCTGCGCCCAGGAACGTGATTTTTTGGCTTCAAAACCGTACAACGGTAAGAGGCGGAGCAACGCTGTCCATTCTTATTTACAGTCTATGTTTGAGACCAGCAAAGAGTTGCTGGAAGCAGTTTTCCCGCCCGGGAGCCGCTTCACTCACAGTCGAAACACGAAAAACCGGTTCTCAATTGAGCGCCGGCTCCAAACCGGCCCTGAAACTGCCTCAATCAAAAAGGGGTACAAGAGTTGTTATAGAGGACACACAGGGGAACATTTGGTGCAGCTTCTCTTCTAAAATTATATGCAAATTCAGCTGGAACCAGTCAAAGCAGAAACTCTGCACAGCAGCACTGCTTACATCAACATGGCGTCTCTCAGTTGACACTCTGATTGCTGTGATTTTATTTAACTTAATTAGCTTTTAGGATCCAAAACATCGCTTTAGAAACTTGTGCAAAAAGTGGGGCATAGCTACAATCAAGTTTCATATGTAATGCCTTTATTTTATCTTAATTAAGACTCAAATATTGTATCCCTTAAAATGTGAAAAACAATTAAAATTCCTGCTCTGGTATCTCCTTTGGAAGTACAGTTAAACATTTGCGTTAAACGATTTCACTCTTTGTAGTTGAATCAAATGTGCTGCAGTGTAATGCAGACAAATAAAAGAGTGCACTGCACCTTCTGTAATTTCCATTCATATTAAAAATGAAACACATTTTAGGTTAAAATAACAAAACCTCCCGCCTGTGTAATCATATGCTTTTCATTATCTTCCTCTCATTTAACGTTCTTTAATCCTTATTAAGGCTCATAGACCTTTAATTATCACTTCTCTGCTCAGCACCCACGCACACTAAACTCATTACCCTCCATATGTCGTAGCTTTATTTTGGAGCCGCGCTACATCAAGGTGTTTGAATGATGAAAACAAGAACAACAACAACAACAATGATGACAGGATAGAAGCATCAGAGCCATTACCAGCTTTTCATATTCATTTGAAGTTCATCCACGACACATGCAGCACGACACAACTTAGAATTCTTGCAGATTCAGACACTGGCTGATGGTCTTGAGTTAACACACTTACTCGCTGAGTTTCACATTTCACATAATTGGTGTGGAACTTAACTTATGTCCTTAATTTCTCACTTTGTATTTTTTTACAGCTTTTTAAAAGGTGACATTTCACGCTTTTTTCATCAATATATATTGGTCTAAGAGGTCCCCAAAACATGTCTTTAAAGTTTATGCTCAAAAAAACACTTTGAAATCAGATTTTGGTCTGCCTGAAAAACCCTCTTCTTCAGCCCTCCTCAGAACACTCTGTTTTCTCTCTGACCACGCCCCCTCAGGAAGTGGATGAGCCCTCGGCTCTCCAGCACGTTGATCTAATGTTTACATGTTGGCTGAATATACACGGCTGCTCACAGAACCGCATTACTTTAACCCTCTGAATCTGATCCAGAATTTGATCCTGACAGAGAGGCGCCTGCAGCAGGACCTTTCTGAAGGATTGGTCACAGATTTAGTGTTTCTTGTTGTTTTATTTATCAGTATGTCGACGTGTGTCTTGGTACACAGCTACGAACATGTAGCTATGTGGCTATGCTAACTAGCGCTAGCACTTATCCATAATAAATAAAAATCATCCACTAGATCTTCAAATCTGCAGACGTGGGGAGTAAAGCCGACCTCTGCCAGAAAGGCAGCAGGACCTTTTCTGAAGGATTGGTCACAGATTTAGTGTTTCTGGTTGTTTTATTTGTCAGTATGTCGACGTGTGTCTTGGTACACAGCTACAGCTACAGCTACAAACATGTAGCTATGTGGCTATGCTAACTAGCGCTAGCACTTTTCCATGAAAAATAAAAATCATCCACTAGATCTTCAAATCGGCAGACGTGGGGGGTAAAACCGACCATTGTGTTTATTAAGACAGCCTACAACTAGCATG
The DNA here is from genome assembly GCF_009762535.1 of Notolabrus celidotus. Classification (NCBI taxonomy): domain Eukaryota; kingdom Metazoa; phylum Chordata; class Actinopteri; order Labriformes; family Labridae; genus Notolabrus; species Notolabrus celidotus. Next base: position 3,171,036 of record NC_048274.1, read on the forward strand.
CCTCCCTCCTAAGCTTTTAAAAAGCTTTTAGCATTAAAAAGTCCATTTTGCATGATATGTCACCTTCAAATATACTTAAGTCATCCTCCAGCCGAGCAACCCTGGAAATGTGGAAGGAAAAACATTCCTCTGCATAGTTTCTGAAGCCCACCTGCTGGGAGAACAAAGCTTCCACAATGTGATTCAGATTGACACCTGTGGCGACGTAATGACAGGAAGGATTGAAATAGAATCAAAATCACTCCCACTCCGACTCCTAAAGTGATTCTGCTTCCTCCTATGCTATTGTGGTTTTGCTGTTGTTTTATGTGGCAGAGTCAAACTGTCAAAGGTTTAAGCCAGACATGCAAACTGCTCCGTTGTTGGTTGCAAACACCAACACACATGTCTATGTTCTGTTTCAGCACAGGGAAACTAAAGACAACAACATCCAACCAACCGCTTCACCCTGAACTGCTTTAAAGATGACTGTCATTACAAAGCTTGGTTTACTTCAACACTGGACCTTTGAAAAGGATATTTACCAACAGTTCATGATCCAGCAACAGCAGACATGCCAATGTTAACACTTTAACAGTTGCCTCCTCCTCAGGGCTGGCACGTGGAATAGGCTGTATTAGCAAATCCTCTTCCATCTAATTCACCCTCCTACATGCTCGCTTGACCAACATGTGGTCGAGAGCCTTCAGCCGCTCAGCCCCCCGCCTCTGGAACTCTCTCCCCCTGGACGTACAAAATTCCACCTCTCCCACCACCTTCAAATCCTGCCTAAAAACTCACCTTTTCCACCAAGCATACTCCCTCTAATCCGTCTCCTTGAGACTGGAATGACTTCCCCTCCCCTTTCATTTCTCTAGTATTATATTCTTTATTCTGCTGTATGTATTTATTTACTGTTGAGTGTTGTTTTTATTATTGCTATGTTGTAAGATGACCTTGGGTGTCCAGAAAGGCGCCTATTAATAAAATGTATTATTATTATTATTATTATTAAATGCTAGGGGCGCCATGCATCCATAGGGGGCGCCGCTTGCACCCTAATTTAGTGAGGAAGAACATTTGAAGATATAGGAAAAATAATGTTGTTTCATGTAATAAAATTTGGGGTTAAATTGCGGAGTGATGCCAGTATAACTTTAAAAGCTTGTGATTCACTTTTGGTTTAAAAAAAATGGTTCGCTGAGCAGTTTTTGAAGGTTATAAGTGTCCATGATTTACCTGATTTAGTTTTGTTATTGTTGTTTGTCTTCACACTTTTGAAGCTGTTAGCTTAATTAGATAGAAAATGTAGGCTGCCCTTAAATAAGCATTTTACTTCTGCCTTTTAAGTCATCACTTAATACATTACTGTTGCTTTGTTGAAAGAGTCTGTACTGTGAAAATTATTATGTTTTATAATGACTAAATACATTTTACTACTACATTATGTAGTTTGAAATTGTATATATTTTTTTCCTGCTGAATATTAATGTTGTCTGTGAAGGTTCTCAGTTATCCAGGTCACGGTAATCCAAAGTTTGATCCGTAAGGCAACTGGACTAGTAGAAATCCTTGAAGACGTTTCACCTCACCTCCGAAAGGCTGTCAGAACTGAAGAAGCCTTTCAGAGGAGAGGTGAAACGTCTTCAAGAATTTCTACCAGTCCAGTTGCCTTACGGATCAAACTTTGAAATATTAATGTTGTTACCATTTTATGAATGTTCTTTTCGAGGTCATTTTTATTTTAAAACAAATAAATCCTGTGAAACATAAAGCTTCATGTCAGTTTCCTTTAAAGCTGGGGTTGGTAATCAGATTTAGATACACTTTTTGTCATACTGGTTAAAATGATCTTTATGTCCTGATGGCAATCATTACATGATGTGTTCCTAAAAAAGAGTGAAAAAAAAGCTGCTGTCTACAGCCGGAGTAAACCTGGGAAAACACCAACCAATCACCGTTTTTTGGCTCCCCAAATTTTAAACCAATCAAATCCCGTCCAGCCGTTCTGCCCTCCTCCTACAGAGCGTACATTTCCCCGGCGTGCACTCCTCCGAATCCCCGTCTCTTGCCTCTACTTCCCCTGACTCTATTTACTGCCCCTCTCGCTCGCCCTTGGGCCTGTCCCCTCTGACCTGATGAGGTGCTTTGCTCAGGACTGTAGTCCGGATCAGAGTCTAAAAAGCTCTCACCAACAAGCAGAATAATTAATGACGTTCAGTAAGTCCTACAGAAAATATATATGTATTGTAGCGTCCGTCCGGACGCTGTAGTGATGACGAGCCGATTCATGAACACGTTGAGCTTTAATAACCGGTCACTGTCGGCCGTGATCACACCAACCAACAAAACAACAATCAATGTTTGATTTAATGAAAAACTTCTCCTCTCCTCTCTCCCGCTCACACACTCTACACCTCTCCTGAAGCCTTCACTGACCGTCAACACTGTAGGAATTAAGAACATCTACACTGAACACGTTTAACAAACAGTAGAGCTGTTACAGTTTTATATATGTGTTATAACTTTTCTCCCGATATCGTGTCACCGGTACAACTGGATAATGCTAGCATGATAGATGTGAGTACTAACAGCAGCCATGTTTGTTTGTGTTTTTAACTTTCACTATGATAATGTTTTGGTGAGGACAGGTTTTGAATCAGTCACCATCATATGGTCGAGAATCAGCGGCGCTCATGCATGTTAGCGGGGGGGCGTCGTTTTGGAGGAGCTCCGAGGGGGGAGGGGAGGGGTTAGACGGAGTCATGAGGAAAAGCTACATTCAAATTCATGCTGGTTTTCTGAGACTACCAACCCTAGCTTTAAGTGTATATGTGATGTGATTGTTGGTGGAGTTGGTTACAATGCAAAGGGCCCCAGTGGAAATCTTGCCTAGGGCACCAAGTCGGTTAGGGCCGGCTCTGCTCCTCCTGTTCAGGGTCAGATTATGAGTCACATGTGGTGTGTACTGGAGTTAGTTCTTCTGGATCCCCTCTCAGACAACATTCAGGCAGCCAATCAGCTAGAGGTGTGAAAAAATATAGATACAGCAATATATATCGATATATTATATCGATATTTCAACTCTTAAATCAATATTTTAACTGAGTTGGAACTAAAATACAACTTCAGTATTTCAAAAACAATAAAGTGGAAAAGTTGCTGTCAATCAAATAGTTTTGACTTAATTTGTCCTTTCAATTTTGAGTAATATTGTGTAATTTACACCATCTCTATTTTTTCTTAGTTTGCTGTTTAGAATATCACAATATTGTGATATCATGATATATCCTGATACTATCGTATCGTGACCCAAGTATCGTGATGCGTATCGTATCGTGAGGTTCTTGGCAATACTCACCCCTACAATCAGTGCAGTGTATCATCATCATAGTATTGATAATGAGGTTAGAAACTGAGAGTGACCATGAACACCAACAGCAAATCTTGAGAATAAGTCAATCCCTTTCTCTTCTCTCAAGAAAGACTACAAAGGTAGCTAATCAAGCAAAAATAAGTTATTTAATAGAAAAAACCCTTGGAAACAAAATCCACATTTGTTTTGATGCAACCACCAGATATATGGAGGCAGAACTGAAAACATGGAGCAAAAAAACATCTGATCTGAGACCTGTAATTATCCACAGCAGCAATTGTGAGCTCACAAATATCAAATTCTAAAGACAATGAATCTCTTTCTACAGAGAGCACATGTTATTTAAGAGCCCATTCATCATCCGCCTTGTAAGGCCTTTTCATTTAGAAGTAATAAGAGCTCATTTCATTCGCACACAGTCAATAACTGCTGTTGCTCAGTAGTCATATAAAGCTATTTGTTTGCATGAGAGTGTGTTTCAGTGAGAACAGCTCTCTGCTCTCTTTGCCTGTGGCAGTGAAGTGGACAGGTGACCTTCCTGTAGTATTAAGCACAATAAGCTTGAGTACACACATACACACACACTCCATCAATCTTTGTTTCAGCAGCAGGAAGGAAAAGCAAGCAGACAGCATCTCACATTTCCCTCTGTTTCCTTCCATTACCATGCAAACGAGAACACTTAGTACTTTCTGCAGGGCTTCTCTTCTGCCCATCTTGGAATTTTCCCAATGGGGGTATGGAAGACGTTTTGACAGCCAGAACTGTGGAGAGCTGTGAGTTTTAGCTCAGCGAGGAAATGGGAATTAATCCACACATGAAGTTAAAATAATCCTCCAGCTCTCCGGAGATTCCTCTGGCCCACTGAGCTTTACATAATTACACTTATCTGAGCCCTACTAACCTACTGAAACAGCTATCTTGGAAAATGTTACATGGGCTATTTACAGTAATGTGTGCTCAAATAGAAACAACAGCAACAACAGGGTTTTTGTTTGCTGCTACCTGATAGTCTGTGACCGGTAAGTGAACATAAAGTTAACAGCCTGTTGGATTAAAAGAACATTTAAAGTGACCACAGACCAAAGCAAAAGACTAATGAACACACACAGAGCTGTTAATACCACTACTGATACCTTTACTTACTCTCATCCACCTCTAATGATTGCAGATGAACATTTTCTGCATACTAATCAGATAGAGGATCTAAGATGTGGTATCAGTATGTTTTAGAGGACGATGCTGCTCAGCGTATTTTGGTGATTTGCTGGTCAAAATGAGGTTTTTACATAATAATAATAATAATACATTTTATAAAAACTCAAAGACGCTGCACAGAGGATAAAAACATCATATAAAACAACAGAATAATGAAAACATGAATAAAATACATTTAAAAGCAATCATACGTTAAAAGCAATTCTAAACAGGTGGGTTTTGGTGAGTGATTTGAAGGTGGACAGGTTGGGGCAGTTTCGAATGTTAAAGCTAGGGTTGGTAGTCTCGGAAAACCAGCATGAATTTGAATGTAGCTTTTCCTCATGACTCCGTCTAACCCCTCCCCTCCTCCCTCGGAGCTCCTCCAAAACGACGCCCCCCCGCTCACATGCACGAGCGCCGCTGATTCTCGACCATATGATCGTGACTGATTCAAAACTGGTCCTCACCAAAACATTATCATAGTGAAAGTTAAAAACACAAACAAACATGGCTGCTGTTAGCACTCACATCTATCATGCTAGCATTATCCAGTTGTACCGGTGACACGATATCAGGCGAAAAGTTATAACACATATATAGTACTGTAACAGCCCTACTGTTTGTTAAAAGTGTTCAGTGTAGATGTTCTTAATTCCTACAGTGTTGACGGTCAGTGAAGGCATCAGGAGAGGTGTAGAGTGTGCGAGTGGGAGAGAGGACAGACAAGAGGAGAAGTTCTTCATTCATTCAAACATTGATTGTTGCTTTGTTTGTTGGCGTGATCACGGCCGACAGTGACCGGTTATTAAAGATCAACGTGTTTACGAATCGGCTCGTCATCACTACAGCGTCCGGACGGACGCTACAATAAATATATATTTTCTGTAGGACTTACTGAACGTCATTAATTATTCTGCTTGTTGGTGAGAGCTTTTTAGACTCTGATCTGGACTACAGTCCTGAGTAAAGCACCTCATCAGGTCAGAGGGGACAGGCCCGAGGACGAGCAAGAGGGGCAGTAAATAGAGTCAGGGGAAGTAGAGGCAGGAGACTGGGACTCGGATAAGTGCACGCCGGGGAAATGTACGCTCTGCAGGAGGAGGGCAGAACGGCTGGACGGGATTTGATTGGTTTAAAATTTGGGGAGCCAAAAAACGGTGATTGGTTAGTGTTTTCCCAGGTTTACTCCGGCTGTAGATAGCAGTTTTTTTTCACTCTTTTTTAGGAACACATCATGTAATGATTGCCATCAGGACATAAAGATCATTTTAACCAGTATGACAAAAAGTGGATCTAAATCTGATTACCAACCCCAGCTTTAAAGGCCCTGTGAGGAGTTTTAAACTGTCTGAGAAACCGACTGAAAATGATACTGATGCCTCTTTATGACCTTCAATAGCAAACAAGTCCATCAGCAGCAACACTGAGACCTCCTCTGTTGTAATTTTTAATGCCTGAAACCGCCCTGGGGGGGTAGGTGCCAGACCAGATGATGGACATCTTGCTTCAGAAACAGCCTTTATTTGACTGTTTTCATGGAAAGTAATCACATTGCCTGATAATGTTGACTGTTGAACACAACAGGATGAGGCTTTTGTTGAAAAAACTACTTTTGCATTTACAGGACAAGAGATAAGAGGTTTCACTTTGCCCACAAGGGGGGCGCCAGAATCAATACAAAACAAAAGTTCCTCACAGCAGCTTTAAGTGGTAAGGCGTTCCAGAGGGTGGGGGCGGTGACAGAGAAAGCTCTGTCCCCCAAGGTTCGGTGCTTGGTGTCAGGTGGTAGGGAGAGGAGGTGGGCGTTGGAGGATCGGAGGTTACAGGACGGGGTGTGGTGATGGAGCAGGTCGGTGAGGTAAGAGGGGGCCTGGTTATGGAGGGCTTTGTGGGTGAGAAGGAGGATTTTGACATAGACTTCATGTTACATGTGACTGTTGTTCTACAGCAGTTGCAGTGAAGGTCATCTAAAGCACATGTTCAAATACCACCTCACAACCCGTAGGCTACCACTTAATGATGATAGCCTATAGCAACAGCATAAAGAGCCTCAGGTGTAGCTCGGGGTGAGTCATAAAGACCATGAGGCCAAGGCTACTTTCTCTTTCTGCTCTTCATTGTTTACAGTCTAACAATAGGAGACGTGGGAAAGGTATTGAAGAGAAAAAGTCTTATAACAGAGTGTTTGAAGCCTTTCCCTGTAGATGTCTGTATCTAGACATTAATTAGAGCTAAATCAACCTCAAAAGATGGAAGATAGGCTCCTATATTGCAGGACAGGAGACACATTCTGCATGTGCTGGTCTTCACACAGACTGCTGTGGATGAGAATACTCTCACAGCAAACAGAAACCAGAATACGACCGACCTCAAACGCAGTGTGGCATGTCAACAGACCCTGTATTCTTACATCTTCAGGGCTCTCAAGTTCTCAGTTCAGAGTGAGGTTTTGCCAGCGGTTTGTATCCTCTCTCATTATAGTCATTACACATGTAAGATCTATCTACGATAAGGTGGACGAGCTAACCCAGCACCAGAGGGAATACTGGCAGAGTAGCATCATGCTAACAGAGCGAACGTCACATTGGAAGGATTTCACCTGCTGTGGGCGGACAGGATACAGGAGAGCAAGACTGAACTAACTGGTGAAGAAGGCCAGCTCGGTCCTGGACCCTGTGGAGGTGGTGGCTGACAGGAGAATTATGGCCAAGCTGTCGTCTCTGATGAACATTTATTTTCTGTATATATTCTTGTTGGAATTCTTGATCCAAGATGGCTGTGCGCATGGATGCTGCAGCTGGATGCTCCGTCGTTATGTGCATTGTTTTTGGCACCTAAGGAGGACTGCACCTTTCAATTTTGTTGTACTTGTTGCAATGACAAGAAAGACATTATATTCTATCTATTATATTCTATCTATCTATTATCCAGATTTATGATCACTAGCTGGACACAGTATTTCCTAAGCTAGCTCTCATTATATTATTTAAGTGCTTGTATATAGGCTGTATTTTGTTCCTTTACCTTAACAGTTTTGACTGCCCTCTCTCTTACTCTCTCCCTAGCTCTCTGTATTTGTGTGAAAAAGTAGTAATTTTGTCCAGTAAATAGCCAAAGAAATCAATTGATGAGATGACTTCCTGTACACATTTGATACAGGGCTCCCACGTCTTCCAATCTGCAATTGCGCTTGTGCATCCTTTTCTTTGGAACATAACATTGTTGCGTTGTTTTATAACAATGGTGCTGTTTTTTTGATTGGCTGTTGGGTAGCTACATTTCTTTTCTTTCTTTTTTTTGATTAGCTGGTGCGTGGCAAGCTCCTTCTGAACTCTACGACAGGGGTTCTCAAAGTGTGGGTCCTCCTGGGGAGTCACAAGACACCAATCTCCACCAGTCTCTAGATGTCTTCCAGATTTTTATTTTTTTAAGTAATCTAAACTTGCTTATTTAACCCATTATTGTAAAAAATATAGTCAAAAAGATTACCTACACTTGAAATAAAACCCTGCAAAGAAATACCTTTCATTAGTTTTCTGCCTTTTCTTTGTTGCCAGATGACTCCTAAAGTTGGGGTTAGCTAACAGTTACTAAGCAAAAGGATCAGCAGCAGCATCCCACATAGCAGATAGGTCTGAGCCAGATCTGGCGTCAAGCCGGCACGGCTGGTTGACTGCTGGCATGGCAAGTGGTATGTCAATTGAATGTCGGCCAGGTCTGGCATTGTATATATGATGGCATGCCACATCTGGCCCCATTGTGGCCTGGTTTATGTGGCCCAGATCTGTCCATGCCACATCTGGGCTGATTAAGGTTGAGCTTGTGATTAAGCTGGCCCATGTGTGGGCCGTCTCTGGCAAACTATATCTGGGCCACTTAAAGGATGTCATTCTTTGCGGTATGTTGGCCGAGTCTAAGTGTATTGTGGGCCAGAACCGGGCCAGACCAATTTTGCTATGTGGGATGCAGGTTAATTCACAGCAGCACAGGAAACGCAGCCAACATGTGTATGTAGGTAAACTCATTTTGAAGTATGAAGCAACATTTAACCACTTTGAGGGACAGCTGGGGTCACAAGTCTTTGGCACCTATATTTTGGGGGCAGCGGACTGAAAAGTCTGGGATCCACCACTCTACGGGAAACCCACTTGATTCCTCCCTGTACCACAGTTTAAATAAAAAGGGTGCAACTTGGTGGGCGTTGTCCTAGTAATCATTCAGCGTGAGAAATACAAGGTGTGAGAGCCCTGCGTCTTATATCTGTAGAGATCAATTTGAGAACAATCTCACACAACAACTATTGCTTATTTGGAGGAGCTCTTGATAAAATCGATGCTAGTTTCTACTCATGATGACTATGCATTTTTATCTGCAGAACGCTAATCAGTGCAGAGTTGTTCATGTCTGCAATAGAATGTATTATTAGCTGTAAAACTTGAAGAGTGAAGCAGCTTGAGTTTGCCAACAATCTCCCAAAGTTTAGCAGAGAACACGTCACTACTCCAGCTTTGTATGACAGAAGATGCAGAAATGATTCATTGGTATTTGCACACAAAAACAGACAATACATTTTCATGTAATCAATTAAATTATGCCAACTAAACTCACAATTACCCAAAGAGAGGATTACAGCTATTGCCAACATTTCAGGCCTTGGTTCATAAGTAGTGTATGTATAGACTTGGATGGAGCTGAACCTCCTCTTTAATGTTGTTTGGAGAATGCTCTAACTTTACATTCATTACATCTTGTTTGGCAGTATCACATTATAAACTTGGCAGTGAGGGGCTTGTACTTACAGAGCAGTTTGGCTGCACCTCAAGATTCAGCTCTCATACTCCAACCGTACACACATCAAAGAAGCAGCAACTTTTCCTCCACTGCTGCTGCTGCTGCTACTGTCCATGTTCTGACATATCCTGAAGAGTGACACTGACGCAAACTCGTGCCAACTTGTGTTCCAACCCAACCACGTACTCTGCTGCACTCTCAGTGCCTACACGAGTTGTTTTGGCAAAGAATGTAGCATGTGCAACAAAATCTGGGAGCTGTGAGTTCATCGTTAGGTCGGCTGCTCTGTTTTTTGATCCTTCACTGTAAAATGTTTCAGAAAATAAATCCCCAGGATCAAACAGATGATCTGTGGCAGCTCTTTGAGCCCAGTGGAGACAGACGGGATACCCAGAGGAACGGATCAACGTGGGAGAAGATGAGGAGATCAGTGAAGAGATCGACTGTTCCCATCGGCCTTATATTTAGATGCTCTTAACCTCCCGTGGAGCTACAGAACGAACCACGGGGGGAGAGGAGGCGGTGGTGCAGTGATGTGGTTTATCACACAGGAGAGACAGGCAGCAGAGAGGGAGACAGAGATGACAATGGAGACAGGAGATAGAGAGACGGATGCACACCAGACAGACAGACAGACAGGGAGAGAGAGAGAGAGTGAGAGAGTGACGGCTGTAGAGACAGGTTGAGAGAGGAACACAGAGAACATGAAGTTCAAACAAGAAGCTTCTGTACAGCTTGTACAAGATGCCTACGGCAAGTCTACAACTGTAATTTCAAAAAGCCCTGACAGCACTGTCAGGACATGGAAGTGGGTTTATTTTTTTTCAATTTTACTCCTGCTCACTACAATAACTTGAACGTTATGCAATGGAACCAGTTAAAGGTACAGGGTGCAGAAATAGAAATATCTAGTGATGTCTCGCGGTCAGATTCCAGATTGAAACGCTCTCGTACTCACGCCTCACGGTGGTCCTACGAGCATTTGATGAAATAAAGTTGCTGATCAGTGCAGGGAAAAATCTAATTAAAAGATGAATTTCCTTGGCTGCCAAATTCTGTGGTACTGACTGACGCAACGCTTGAGGTGGAGTGAGCTTTTCGACCTGCTCTGTAGCAGCTCGCCAACTGTGTTTAATGAAGAAAGTTAAAGAAGGCTACTTCAAGAAGTGTGGAGTCATCAGAAGTGCAGGATCAAAGGTCACGGGCCTTTTTACTGGTTTATTTACTTTAATATAAAATGTAAAAACAGCAGCATGGTTGCTCAGTTGCCTGTGATTGTGCTTGACATTTTTAATGAGAAACATTTCTAACACAGTTTCTATCCAAGTATCAGAGGCACCCAACAACCAGAGTTTAAGATATGTGGTGGCCTTTTTATTCTAAAAAATGTTAGTCTCAACTTTTACCCTTTTTCTACACTGATATGGAGATGATGTTGCAATCTGTGTTCATATGTTATCCCTGTTCTTTCATTGTGTTGTAGAAACAAAGGTCAATGGCTGTGCTGTAATGCCATTAAAACAAGCCAATTAAAATCAAAGCAAGGCAAAATAAAACAGCATTAGCAGAAGGTTTAAATATAAGCATGAAAGTTACAGTGCAGAGCTGTGCACCTATGATAATAGGTATTAAAATAAAGTGTTAAAATCTTCTAATGAAAGTAAACAGGCGATTTTCAGCAGACCTGACATTGTTTGGGACATTGTTAATATACGGTATTTGGAGCATAAATCAAAAAGACTCAGACTCTGGAGTAGGAACACAGACCCGTGTCCCAGACGACCTGAGCAGTCTGGATGGCTCTGGAGAACATCACTGATGTATTTAGGCCCTAATGCAATCAGCACTTTCTAAACCAGCAGTAATATTTTAAAATCTGTTCTCTGACAAACAGGGAGCGAGTGTAAAGACCTCAGAACTGGAGTGATGTGATCCACTCTCCTTGTCTTAGTGAGGACTCAACAGCAGCGTTCTGAATCAGCTGCAGCTATCTGACTGATCTTTTAGCGAGACCTGTAGAGACACTGTTACAGTCATCAAGTGGACTGAAGATACATGCATGGACCAGTTTTTCCAGATCCTGCTGACACAAACTCTGACCACGAGAATTGAAGCCAATGCAGAAGTGTTAAAAACTGCAGTTCATCGAGTGTCCGCTTGAGGCTGAACACAGCAATTCAAAAAAGCTGATCTTGAGTTATGTTGAGTTCAACATTTCCAATATGGCTGCCGCCGATGACTGGCCTCAAAACAGCGCTTCAGAAAGAGATGGGTGACATCACGGATACTATGTCCATTATTTATACAGTCTATGGCTGTGGCATGAGACCTTTAATTCTTGGTATATTCTTCAGGTGATAGGAGGCTGACTTTGTTATTGTCTCAATGTTGTTCTGTAAACATACAGTGAGTTGAGAATCAGGTCTTGAAAATTAAACCTCATTGAAAAGCGAATACATTTGACGACTATGACAGACAGACAGAGAGAGATGGAGTGATATTGCTCTGCATCACATCTGCAGCCGCCTCGGGCAGCAGCCGGAGGGCCACAGGGAGGAGCCTCATTAGTGAGATGATGTGTTAGTTCAGATTTTGCTCTTCATCGACTCGTCACTTCAGCAGTTTTCCTTTTCCTCCCTTTAACCCCTTTTAAAAGTGCTTCGAAGACATTCAGCGAGATCGTTTTGCAGACTGAAAACACAGTTTTTCAGACTAATCCTGCGTTTTGTTCGTCATTAAAAATTCAAATTACAGACGTATTTTTGTAAGGTTTGCATGTGCCAGGTTTCATTGTTCAAATACCACGTTTGCATATGCAATTTAATTTCCAGAGAACACCACAGAGAAACGTTAATTAATTGATAGATATTTGCTGCTGTTTATTGGGTTAATTAGTCCTTGGTTGATTGCCGACTTTCATTAACTGTGTTGCACGCTGATTGCCACTGATTAACTCTCAAAGCTTTAAATGCTCAGACATGAGAGAGTAGAATCCAGGCTACTTTCTCCGCTATGAAGACATGTTGGGAGAGAAGAAGGTGTAGGGTTTTCAGCAAATACTTATCTGGACTTTTGATAAAGGTAATTGTTTGTGTAGGTTTAATCCATAATCCATGTACACACAAGAGCATTTCTCAGGGAGATCAGAGGGAGCAAGGGTCGACTACAGTTCAGTAACATGAAGGAACTTCAGCAGAGCTTTGTTTGTTCTGTGAGAAATCCCTGCAGTGGGAATGTGACAGTGAGGTTACAGTTGCACTCACAGTTTAACATTGATGTCACTGCTGAAGTTATCTTCTTTTAAAGGTAAATGAAATGTCACATCTTATTGGTATGGTCTTGAAACTTTAATAATTTGCTGACATGGGGGTGGAGGTGTAGAGTGGGTCAAAGTTATTCAGTTTCAAAATCTAAAAGAGATGATGGCTATGACAGAGAAGGATGATTTCCTACCTGAGCACCACGGCCATATTTTAAACCCACGTTTGAGGTTTTTGAAATAAAGAATGATTGTTTGTATTGTTGTAAATCTCTGATCTGTTTACCACACAAACTTCATCACAGCCTACGAAACATCACCATCTAACCTGAGAAAGCTTGTGGAGGTCTGGAGCTAACACACTGGTTTGATTCCAGATGAACATTTGAAACTTGTCTGTGCTTGTAGTAATCAAGGTCTCTCCCCCTGCTCCTGTCTTTATCTGTGTGTTGTGACCAACTTACTGTCTCCAGACTCGAGCACAGCTCTTCTTCCCAGTTGTTTTGTTTCCTATTGTCCAAATATGGTTATCTAACTGTAGTGTCATCTTTGAGGGAATAAAGGTACATGCCTGAGGATTTGTCTGGCAGAACTGACTTGGCATTGCATTGCACTCCCCTGCCTGTGTACTGTTATTTCTCCTCGATTGAGTTCTACATAAACTGTTTCAATGTAAGCCATCAGAGTCTTCTGAGTCTCCTGTGTCCAGTAACTCAAGTCAGAATCTGACTGAACAAATGTCACTTGCATTGGATTAATATTTGACCAGGAGGATCTATACTTTGACTTAAGTAATGAAGATGTGTACTTTGTTCACCACTGATTTCGACAAATACGTATAAACATGGCTTCACTCCAGACCATTTGTTACCTCCAGGTTAGATTACTGTAACTCCCTCTTATCAGGCTGCCCCAATAAGTCTCTAAAGACTCTTCAGCTAGTTAAAAACGCCGCAGCTCGAGTATTGACTAGAACTAGGAAGAGAGAGCACATTTCTCCAGTGTTAGCTTCTCTTCACTGGCTCCCAATCAAATGTAGAATAGAATTTAAAATCCTTCTTTTAACCTACAAAGCCCTTAAAAATCAGGCACCCTCGTATCTTAAAGAGCTCATAGTGCCCTATTACCCCTCTAGAACTCTACGCTCCCAACATGCAGGCTTGCTAGTTGTACCTAAAATCTCTAAAAGTAGTATGGGAGGTAGAACCTTCAGTTATCAGGCCCCTCTCCTTTGGAATCATCTACCAGTCAGGGTCCGGGAGGCAGACACCCTCTCCACTTTTAAGAGTAGGCTTCAAACTTTCCTTTTTGATAAAGCTTAAAGTTAGAGCTGGATCAGGCTTGGACCAGCTTTTGTCATGCTGCTATAGGCCTAGACTGCCGGGGGAACTGGCACACTGACACACTGGGATCCTAGCTCACCCTCTTCCCCCCCAACCCCTTCATCACTTACTTTAACTCTGCCTGTCCCATTAAAGTTACTAACCATAGACCTTTCTGGAGTCCCTGAGCTCCATTGTCTCGTAGATTCCTCTGAGCTGCCGTAGACGTCCTCCTGCTGCGGACGATCTGGACTCCAGGTGATACGGACGTGCTGGACTCCAGCGGCAACAGCTTCTACGACTCGTCTCATCACTATCACTTCTCTCTCTTACTCCCCTCTATCTGTCTTTCCAGACCCAACTCGGTCGAGGCATGATGGCTGTCTAACATGAGTCTGGTTCTGCCTGAGGTTTCTGCCTGTTAAAAGGAAGTTTGTCCTCACCACTGTAACTAGCTAAATACTGCGATGTGCAATGCTCATGATGGATTAAGGTGGGGTCAGACTGAGTCTTACCCTGTCTTGAAGTTGGGTCTCTGATCATAATTTGACATAGAGTGGTCTAGACCTGCTCTGTTTGTAAAAGCGTCTTGAGATAACGTTTGTTGTGATTTGGCGCTATACAAATAAAGATTGATTGATTGATTGATTGAGACCTCAATCCTTTGATGGATGTCATCCCCCTCTCTCTTCTTCCTATATCTCCTGCCTCTTGTCAGCTGTCCTATCAATAAAGGCAAAAAAGGCCCCAAAATAGTAATAATAATAAAAAAAGATATCAAATCTATTAAATGATCTGACTATTCTTTATTTTTTAAAGTTATATTTTTGGCCTTTCTGCCTTTATTTGACAGGACAGCTGAAGAAAGACAGGAAATGTGGGGAGTAGAGAGTGAGGGAAGACATGCAGGAAATGGTCAACCGGGCGGGAATCCAACCGGTGACCCCTGTAGCCTCTGTATGTGGGGCGCTTAGACCGCTAGGCCACCAGCGCCCCATGATCTGCCTATTCTTAAAGATGATAGGAGCAGTCTATCTTCCTATTAGCTGGAACTTATTGCAAAACAAAATCCACCAACACAAACTTATAAAGGGTTTATAGATCCATGGATCTGCAGCACTCAGTGAAAATGTTAGCTCACACAGAGAAAGTTAGCTTACACAGAGGCAACAACATGTCCCCAAGGACGCAATAGAGACGTTGGTCTATTTATTATTATTGTAGTTTGTACAGTGAGACTTTGTCTTTTGTCTCTTGGAGAAAAATAAACTCAAATATAAATTGTCTTTCATTTTTTCTCAGTTATACTAGCAAAAAAAATTACTAATCCCTTTGCTCTGACCAGAATTTAACTGAACTGAATCAAATGAAATTGCACTGAATTGTTCTGTATTTCAATGAATCCTCCTTGACGTGGATTGTGGCCATGAAGCTTTGACTCATCATGAAAAGAAGAGATTCACACACCTCATAGGTATGATGCAGTTGAAGTCAAGGAGGACAGATGACTGCAATCTTTCACACTTCAAGGCTTATTGGCACCTATAACACTCGACACCAGAAGCTAATGGGGGCAGCAGTTGGAGAATTGTATGCTAATATGTGCACAAGAGCTGTATGTAACCTGTTGTCTAATAGGGATCCATGGCAACGTGCTGTAAATAGCCAATCTGTGATATAACGGCTCTATTAGAGCTGGTTGATCACCTGTGTGAAATGATACCACCGAGACAGAGAGGTTAATAACAGAGACGAGGAGAGGAAGAGAATAAGAGGAGGGTAGGGATGAGACGAGAAGGAATCAAGGGGGAAAGTGAGAAGAAGGAGGAAGATTGAGATAAGGGGAGAGGAGAAGAAGGAGGGTAAGTGAGCAAAGAGGGAGAGAGATTGGATTGGAGGGAATAATGAAAGAAGAGATTATAGAGGAGGAAGGAAAATGAGACAAAGATAAGGAAGGACATAAAGGGGTGTATTCGGAGCAAAGGGATGGATGAGAGAGGAAGAAGAGAGGAAGGTGTGGAAGAAGCGGCGAATGATGGAGAATAGCAGAAGGGAGCAAAGGCAGAAGGAGACAGAGGTGAGAGGGAGAGATGATGAAAGATCGGAGGTGAGAAGAAGGGAGAAAGCAGAGTGGGAGGTTAAGACGGTGAGAAAAAGAAAGAGGAGGAGGAGGAGAGGGAGGGGAGGGAAGTAAGAGACAGAAGGAGACAAAAGGAAGGAGGTAAAGATAAGGGCGGAGGAGAGAAGAATTAGCAGTCCCTCTTTATGGCTCTCCCGGGATGCTCAATTTCTGCAGAGGCCATTTAAACACAAGGCTTTACAGATGGAGTGAGTGTGAGAGAGAGTGTGTGTGTGTGTGTGTGTGTGTGTGTGTGTGTGACATTGGCTGAGAGGAAGACAGAAAAGGGACAATCCTCCCTATGATGTAACTCCTCACAGTCTCTAAAAAACAAGTCAACGTTGCTTCATATCGCCTCCCCTGCTTTCTTAACACACAGGTCAGAGGTCAGAGGTCAGGCGGGCGTCCTCGGGTCTTACCTGTCTCACAGCGGCGTCCTGTGAACCCTGAGGGACAGACACACGTGTTGGGAGACACACAGGTACCTCCGCTCCTACATCCCTCCTCACAGAACGCTGGAAAGAGACAGAGAAAGAGAAAAAGAGAGAATGTATTAGTTCCATTTCTCCTCTTATGCTGGATAACAGAGCAGAAGCAGGAACATTAAAGATCATTGAACTCTTGTCGTTTAAGGTTCCATGAAGGCATTACAATGTACGCAGCGACTCCCCTGAAGATTTTTTAAAAGCAGTTTAACAGTTCTGGGAGGAAACACTGTCACTTCTTTGTCATTCACATGGGTTTATAAATGGTGTTTTGATGTTTCTGCGTGTGTGTGCATGTGAGTGTGTGTGTGTGTACTCAGGAAGTGAAGCACTGCAGAGAAACCTGATAAAATATTTTCACAAGATCTGAAATGGTAAAATCGTGCAATGAAAAGAGGCACTTCATGGAAAAAGCAAAAAAGGAAAGCTGCCTCTTTATCATCCCCTCACACACGACTCACAACTACAACCTGAACTCCTCCTTTATTTTTTTGCTTTACTGAAATTGTCTGATGGGAAACTTGTCTTTGAAAGTGGTCGGGATCTGGAGGACAACGTCTCTCAGGGATGGAGATAAGACATGTTGTGCGGGTTGAACGTCTTCAAGTGAGGCTGGGAGGAGAGATACCTTTTAAAATCAGCGGTGAGAGTAGGCCGGTGTGATACGATACTGCGTACCTTTAAAATATTCAGTGGCTGTGTGCAGAACTGGAAAGAGGGGCGAGCTGCTGCCTGCAGAAACCCACATTCAGAACCAGCTGAAGACACATCTGCTAATGTTATGTCATCTTTAAAAACACTTCAAGTCGTTTTAAATTGCTTCTGAACGTTTGTGCTGTTTTGATCCTTGCTGGATGGAGCCTTTCATTACTGCTGGTTAACATGGACATGAGCTTTCGTGACTGATACCCAGTGCTGTGAAAGTCCAGTGTCTCATTTGACCTTCCATCTATGTCCCTATATAAACCAGGGGTTCCCAAAGTGTGGGTCAGGACCCCTTGGGGGGGTCGCGAAACACAAATAGGGGGCCGTTAGATGTCTTCCAGAATGTTAGTTTTTTTTAAATTATCTAAATATAGTACATTCTACCCATTATAGTAAAAAATATCAACAAAAATAGTAGCTAACCTTGAAATAAAACCTTGAAAATAGAAAATGTGATGAGTTTTCTGCCTTTCTGTTTGTCAGATGACCATTAAGTTTAGGGTTAGTGAACAGTTAATTATCAAAAGCATCAGTAGCAGCAGGTTAATTCATAACAGCACAGGAAACACAGACACATGCTCATATAGGTAGGGTCATTTTCTGCAGACCTGTCATGATCCTCATCATGGCAGCCCTCTCCTCTCCCTCTTTGTGTGTGTTTTGTCATTTCCCTGTCTGTTGCTCCTCCTCCTGTGTCTCTTCCCCTTGTTTGTGTCTTGTGGGTGAATGTGGGCGGGGTTTCCATTCTGCAGGCAGCACCAGGTGAAGCCACTCAATAATCAACCCTCTCCTATAAAGACTCCGGATTCTCTCCTACTCGTTGCCAGATCGTACTTCAGTTTTAAGTGGTACACTGAGTCCGTGGCTCCTCAAGCATGTTTTTGTTTTGCTTGTCTTTGTGTGTGTCAAGCTGACGTCCTTGTGTTTTCATCTAGATTCAGAGTTTGCCGTGCATGCTTCCTGCTCTCGTGCTGATCGCTTCCCTGTCTGCTGCTGAACCTGCCTGCCTTTGCCTGAGCTCCAGTTACCCTCTGTGGAAGGACACTGGAAAGAGGGACTGCTCCGCTCGTTACCCACGGCGCCATTACCACGGAGTTCACTCTAAATAAACACTTGTATTTTTCACAATCCAGCTTGCCTGAGTTCTGCATTTTGGGTCCAGTCCTAGTGACAATCATAACAAGACCAGCTAAATGAAGCCACATTGAATCACTTTGAGGGACAGTGTGGGTCACAAGACTTTGGCACCAATATTTTGGGGGTTGAGGGCTGAAAAGTTTGGGAACCCCTGATATAAACAATAAGCTAAAGTATCAGAAATGATGCAAGTCAGATACCTGTCAGGGGACGGAGATAAAAAAATGTTGTGCGGGTTGAACTACTCATCAGGATCCCTGGCAAAAGCCTTCAAAGGCTGCAGTACATACAGAACTGCGCAGCAACGATCCTGATGAGAGTGCACTAACATGAACACATCACACCCATCCTGCAATCACTCCACTGGCTCCCGGTTTCACTCAAGATCAAATTCAAAATCTCTCTGTTGACACTTCAGTGCATCCATGGTTAGCGCCCCCACCGACAGTACCTAAAAGAACTATTAAACCCACAGAACACCACAAGAACCCTCCGCTCCGCCAACACCAACTGCCTCCACTGCCCTCAAACCAGACTCAGCACTATGGGGGACCAGGCCTTTCACTCTGCAAGCCTGAGAGCTCCCAAAACCACAGACTCCTTTAAAAAGGAACTCAGAACCTCTCTTTTGGAGGGCATTTCCCTAGTTTTTATCTGACCTCCCCCTGCTGCTTTTATCTGTTTTATTTAACTATAATGTTTTCAACAAGTGTCTGCAATTCACTGTCTGTTTTTGACCCTGCTTTGTAGCACTTTGGGATTTGTTTCTGAATGTAAAGGCGTTTTTCAACCAGAGGAACTTTACCCCAGAACTACGTGCGTTTTGATGAGTTTTCTGTCTTTCTTTTTGCCAGATGACTCCTGAGTTTAGGGTTAGTGAATAGATAATTATCAAAAGCATCAGTAGCAGTAAGTTAATTCATAACAGCACAGGAAACACAGACACATGCTCATATAGGTAGGCTAATTTTCTGAAGACTAGCTTAATGAAGCCACATTAAATCACTTTGAGGGACAGTACATACAGAACAGCACAGCCAGGATCCTGATGAGAGTGCACAAACATGAACACATCACACCCATCCTGCAATCACTCCACTGGCTCCCGGTTTCACTCATTCAAAATCTCTCTTTTGACACATCAGTGCATCCATGGAAGCGGCCCCAACCTACCTCAAATAACTATTAAACTGAAAGACCAACACAAGAACCCTCTGCTCCGCCAACACCAACCGCCTCCACTGCCCTCAAACCAGACTCAGCACTATGGGGGACCGGACCTTTCACTCTGCGAGCCTGAGAGCTCCCCAAACCACAGACTCCTTCAAAAAGGAACTCAGAATCTCTCTTTTGGAGGGCATTTCCCTGGTTTTTATCTGACCTCCCCCTGCTGCTTTTATCTGTTTTATTTAACTACACTCTTTTTAACAAGTGTCTGCAATTTACTGTCTGTTTTTGATCCTGCTTTGTAACACTTTGGGATTTGTTTCTGAATGTAACAGCGTTATTCAACTAGAGGAACTTAACCCCAGAACTACGTGCGTTTTAGACCTATGGACCCAGGGTCTAAATTTAGTTCAGGTGTAGATAATCTCCCCCATAAAAAGCCCCTGCTAGGGGGGTAGTACTTTTCAAAGGTCCCATCTGTGATTCACTTGATTTCTCTTTCTGTCATTAGTTTTTATTTGTTCTATCTTTTTTGTATGTGTGTGTACTTTTCAAAAGAAGAAGCTGTGATTCTCTTGATTTAGCAGCTTGTAACAGTAGTCTTCTCTAAACCCACCGCTAATGCATCTCTCCCGGTGTTACGGTTTTAAAAGTGACCCTGTAAACTGGAGACCTTCAGCTGAATATAACAGTGTTTGTGGAGTTTACACAGCGCATCTAAAGACGGTTATGAGGGATGCATCCGGCTGAAAGTCGGCAGTTATCAGGGTCGCTGTTTCAACCAAAACACCAGCCAATCTCTGCCACGGCTTTTTGAGTTAAAAAGGATTTTAAAACGTCTTTGCTACTCGCGCTTATCTCCTCCTGTTGATTCAGTGTATCCATTACCTTCTGCGTCACATTTTCACAGCATTGGGCCACAAAACAAGTTGTCCTGTTTTCAAGGAGAGACCCACAGAGAACCATTGTCTCACTCTGTGGCTCTGCAGAGATTTTTTTTTAGCCTCTAGTAGCTCACTTTCTGTCAGTTTTACAACACATTTACTGTAAAGGTCAAAAACATCAAACCTGGTTCAAGCGGCAGCAGCAGCACAGGAAGTCAACAACCAGCTTGAGAGAAAGTGAAACATCCTGCAGTTACAAAGAGTACGACTCTTCTGTTGGGAGGGGAGTAAATACTTTCTTTACAGTACGATCATTAGGAGGAACACACTGCTGGAGATAGATAATAGTGCTGCACTTTTTGCTGGTGCTTTGATAAATGTAATCACTCTCTGTAGTCTTCCTGTAGATTTACAGCAGATACAGAAGCAGCACATAATACACAAGGGCAAATGTTTCAACCTGCTCTGTGTAAGCAATATTGTCAGAGAGCAACTGCAGAAGTAAACTGAACTCACTGAACATTATTCCTTATTTTTATTGACTTTTATTCTCACACCTGGTACCGGTGTGACAACACAAGGATGTGATGGAGTTTATTGTGGATATTACGGCTCTGCTTCAAGGTAAGTGGACTGCTTTAAATACAGCACATTTATCCTGAGAACAGTAGGAGCACTCTGCAGAGCCTCACATTCACCCACTCACACATCCACAAGCTGATGTAAGGAGCTTACCTCGGGAGCAGATCCGAGTTTCTGTGTCAAGGACGAACCTGCTCCACCACCTGAGCTGCTGTTGTGCCGCTCACTTAAGATATGTGATAACATTCTTTTTTTATGACTCAGATTTTCTCTCTTTTCAGAATGAATTCTTAAGTGCCTCTCGTTGCTGGGAAAAAGGCCATGGCACCTGGTGCTTAATAACACTGAGACTTCATAACAGCACCGATGAAATTTGGCGGTATACTTTCCAGAATAATCCACCTGAATGATCCAAAGAGGTCTGCAGCACTTTGAGGAACTACTTTTAAGTTACGGTTAGCTTTATTTAGCATTTGAGACTGAGAAAAATACATAAATATATAAACAAACAAATAAAAAACACACAAATGCCAAAAAAACTCTTATCCTTGTTTGAGATAAAATAACCATTTAGCAGTTAAATGACATACTTTATGTTTATAATGAAAATTGACATGGCTACTGTCACTTGGTCAAATTTAAATAAAGTTATTTAGAATAAAAATAACTACTTAAGTAAGAAGAGTTAATATAATAATCCCATTTTGATCTCTTACAGGACTTGAACTCTGGTCTGTTGACTCAAAGTTCTCTATTTTTGTTATCCACCCTCCCAAAACTATATACAGACACGCTGCATGTGACCAGTTCCCTTAGAATCACGTCAGCCCAGTCTTGCTGATGTGGCAGAAGTGGTTTTGTCTTTGTGAGCTTCAGTCAGGCCTTCAGTGAGCTTTGCAAAGCGGTCAGCTGGCAGAGTGATCTGACTGGCAAGACAAAGTCTGCACAACGGACCCAGAGTGAAGATTCAGCATGGCATCTTCACAGAGCATAAGATGACCTCATCGTTAAACAAACCCAAAGAGCTGTGAGACAAACCTGAGAGCTTTGCTTCCTGGTCACCTTCTTGATTTCTCACTCCTCGGTTTCCTCCTCAGCCATGCAAACAGATAACTTCAAGATCCTCCTCATCACCTTCAAAGTCCTCAATAACCTCGCCCCCCTCATACCTGACCGACCTCCTCAAACATCAGTCCCCATCTCGCCGCCTCAGATCATCAAATGCCAATCTCCTGTCCACGATCACCAAGACCAAGCACCGCAACTTGGGGGACAGGGCCTTTGCCATTGCTGCCCCGACTCTCTGGAACTCTCTCCCTCCACATATCCGCAACTCTGACTCACTTCAATCATTTAGAAACCACCTCAAGACCTTCCTGTTCAAAAAAGCATACAACACAAAACCTCTACTCCTGCCTCACCTCTGTCTTATTTATTTGCAATTATTATTATTAATATATAAATCTCAGAAGGTCTGTGTCTGTAACTTACGTACTTCTAGTCAACACAGAAATAACATACTATCATGTCTGTATTTTCCCAATCACACTGGTCACTACTCTTGAATTTAGGAGCTTTATAATTCTAACACTGTCCCAGAAGGGCATTTAACTTCAAAGTCACACTTTACTTAAAGGCACTATGAGGAGTTTTTAACTCATTTTGAAATAGTCTCACTCTTTTAAATATTTTATCCATCCATCCATCCATTTTCTTCCGCTTATCCGGGGTCGGGTCGCGGGGGTAGCAGTCCAAGCAAATTGACCCAGACATCCCTCTCCCCGGCGACACTTTCCAGCTCCTCCTGGGGAATCCCGAGGCGTTCCCAGACCAGGTGGGAGATATAATCCCTCCACCGCGTTCTGGGTCTACCCCGGGGCCTTCTCCTAGGTGGACGTGCCCGGAACACCTCTAAAGGGAGGCGTCCGGGAGGCATCCTTATCAGATGCCCGAACCACCTCAGCTGACTCCTTTCGACGCGGAGGAGCAGCGGCTCTACTCCGAGCTCCCTCCGGATGTCCGAGCTCCTTACCCTATCTCTAAGGCCGAGCCCAGACACCCTTCGCAGGAAACTCATTTCAGCCGCTTGTATCCGCGATCTTATCCTTTCGGTCATGACCCACAGCTCATGACCATAGGTGAGGGTTGGAACGTAGACCGACTGGTAAATCGAAAGCTTTACCCTCCGGCTCAGCTCCCTCTTCACCACAATGGTCCGATACAACGTCCGCATCACTGCTGACGCCGCACCAATCCGCCTGTGGATCTCACGCTCCATTTTACCCTCACTCGCGAACAAGACCCCGAGATACTTAAACTCCCCCACTTGGAGCAAAGTCTCACTCCCCACCGAGAGAGAGCAATCCACCGTTTTCCGGCAGAGAACCATGGCCTCAGACTTGGAGGTGCTGACTCTCATCCCGGCCGCTTCGCACTCGCAGCTGCAAACCGCCCCAATGCCCGCTGGAGGTCCCCGCTCGAGGAAGCCAACAGAACCACATCGTCTGCAAAAAGCAGAGATGAGATTCCAAGCTCCCCGAACTGGAGACCCTCCTCCCCCCGGCTGCGCCTTGAGATCCTGTCCATAAAAATAATAATATTTTATCTAAATTTGATTTAACCAGGAAAACAACATTAAGATTAAGAATCTCTTGTATAAGTGTGTCCTGGCCAAGATCAGCAGCAGCAAGTTCCAACAAAGTTACAGACAAACAACACAGAATTCTAGAAGATGACAACATGTCATGAATTTAAGGACACAAATCATCAGTCAAAGCATCTACAAGCTGATGCATCTACTTTTAAAAACATTTAAAGAGACAAGCTCACTCAAACCCAGGCTCTCCTGCAGCAGATTCCAGGGTGCAGGAGCTGAGTATCTAAAACTCTTTTTACCCGTTTTAAGACGCACTCTGGGGGCTGAAAGCAAAAACAAGTTTTGTGACTTGGTCACAGAGCGGAGGCTGTAGCTTACAGTATTTTTTAAATGAAAAAAATTGCATGAATACAAGGGAAGCAAGTTAAGTTGCCTTATAAACAAGGACATCCCAGTGATGTTACCAACGGGTAGAGAGAGCAGACCAGCCAACTCAAAACTTGTAATGAGCTCTTACTGACGGCTCTTCCCCTACATAGTAAAATAAGATCATCAGTGGCGAGACCGGTCATTACTTTAAACTGAATTTCAGCACCAACATTAGTACAGTATCGTATCATCAGGTGTTCAGTAGCTTCGGTCAGTTTTAATCTGAGGCCGTACTGCTTTTTGGAAAACATGTTAATGAAGAGAGGTCCAAATATAAGAGTTATTTCACCAACATGAATGATCTCAAACCTCGTCCAGACAGTTAATTATTAAATCTAAGGTTAAAATCTGCACTCTGAAAGGCCATAATTACCCTCCACCAGTCACAGTGTGATTGGTTTGGTTAGATGATACATACTGTTATTGATTCCCTTCAGCAGAGCGGCCTGCATCATTCATGAGGTGACATTTCCCTCATTTACATTTCAGCTTTGTGCTTTTTTAAATCTTATCTCTCTCTGTGTGTGTGTGAGAGAGAGAGCCTGTGGAGAACTATCTCAACCTTTTCACTAAAAGCAGGCTGCCAGTGCAAATGACTGTGATTTGTTCTGAGTGTGTATAGGGTGAGATGCATCAACACGGCTGAGACAAACACACAAAGGGGAAGGGGCAGGCCGGGGAGAGCTGGCAGAGAGAGATTCACTCCACGAAACAAAAGGAAGAGCGAGTGCACAGAGAGAGACAGACAGAGACAGACAGAGAGGAGGAGTATGCAGCCAGTGCTTAAAGCGAGAAGGATTAAACCAAAAAGAGGGCAGACGTAATTGAGCAAGTTCATTAAATAGAAATTACTTGAGTATTTCTAAGCTTAATTAACGACAAGATTTGAAAGATGAGCCTTAATGAGCTGAGAAATCTATTTATATCCCATACATCGAGTGTGTGAGTTTTAATATCTGCGTGTGTGTGTGTAACCTATGCAGCAGCTCGTCTCCCAACGGCTTTTAAATCAAAAGACGCTTAAATTATCCGTGTAAATTATCACTCTGGTGTTCAGAAAAAAAAGTGCTAAATATACAAACAAATGCTGAAGTGCAATAAAAAAAGCAGAGTCCCATGCCAGAAGCTATTAGCGCTATTAATTTGACTGGTTCCACTATTTAAGAAGTTCTATCAGGCCCTCATTAGGAGCCTGATTGCCTCTGTACTAATAAACTTCACACTTAAAAATTAATTACACTTATATTGACTCAATCTATCTCCAGCTCTAATTATCATTTCACCACCATCAGCATAATGTTGCCTGTCTGTCAAGCTAATGACTCCCAAAGACGAAGGAGCAGCAGTGGGAATGAACAGGAAACCCACATTTTAAAAAATTAGACGCTGCTGGCAACATTTTTCCTTCATTTCCAATCCTCTCCTGGGTTTTGATCCTGTCAGGATGATAATAATAAGACTGGAAAGTATAAATTAACACTATTACCATTCACAAATCCCCTCTGAAACTCAGGTTTGTATTCAAACAATGAAGTCTGTTCATTTATCCTCTGCCTGATTGTGGTTTATATTCTGTGATTCAATGAATGACAAGGGGTGGATCTCAAAGCTCTTAACTTCAGTCTCCTCTCTCCTCTCTTCTCTCTCCTCTCTCCTCTCTCCTCCACCGAAACGGAAGTAGTTACCGACCTGCCATCGTCCCAAAGAGAGAGGACAGAGGAGATTGATTTGAGGAGTGATAATCGAGGAAACACGAGAGCAGGCTTCATGGAAGTCTTTTCTCTGACAGACACGCCCCCTTATCGAGTACCTCTCCCTGATTGGACGCTGCAGCGGATCGGACTTCTCTGAAACTTCACCTCACTTGAGTTTAATAATCGAAAGAAGACAGACCTTAAAACAGTCACTAAGGGTGCCCTGAAACAGACCTTAAAACAGTCACTAAGGGTGCCCTGAGACAGACCTTAAAAAAGTCACTAAGGGTTCCCTGAAACAGACCTTAAAACAGTCACTAAGGGTGCCCTGAGACAGACCTTAAAACAGTCACTAAGGGTTCCCTGAAACAGACCTTAAAACAGTCACTAAGGGTGCCCTGAGACAGACCTTAAAACAGTCACTAAGGGTGCCCTGAAACAGACCTTAAAACAGTCACTAAGGGTGCCCTGAAACAGTCACTAAGAGTGTCCTGAAACAGACCTTAAAACAGTCACTAAGGGTGCCCTGAAACAGACCTTAAAACAGTCACTAAGGGTGCCCTGAGACGGACCTTAAAACAGTCACTAAGGGTGCCCTGAAACAGTCACTAAGGGTGCCCTGAAACAGACCTTAAAACAGTCACTAAGGGTGCCCTGAAACAGTCACTAAGAGTGTCCTGAAGCAGACCTTAAAACAGTCACTAAGGGTGCCCTGAAACAGACCTTAAAACAGTCACTAAGGGTGCCCTGAAAAATACCTTAAAACAGTTACTAAGGGTGCCCTGAGACAGACCTTAAAACAGTCACTAAGGGTGCCCTGAAACAGTCACTAAGGGTGCCCTGAAACAGACCTTAAAACAGTTACTAAGGGTGCCCTGAGACAGACCTTAAAACAGTCACTAAGGGTGTGCTGAAACAGACCTTAAAACAGTCACTAAGGGTGCCCTGAGACGGACCTTAAAACAGTCGCTAAGGGTTCCCTGAGCAGACCTTAAAACAGTTACTAAGGGTGCCCTGAAACAGACCTTAAAACAGTCACTAAGGGTGCCCTGAAACAGACCTTAAAACAGTCACTAAGGGTGCCCTGAGACAGACCTTAAAACAGTTACTAAGGGTGCCCTGAGACAGACCTTAAAACAGTCACTAAGGGTGCCCTGAGACCGACCTTAAAACAGTCACTAAGGGTGCCCTAAAACAGACCTTAAAACAGTCACTAAGGGTTCCCTGAGACAGACCTTAAAACAGTCACTAAGGGTGCCCTGAAACAGACCTTATAACACTCACTAAGGGTTCCCTGAAACAGACCTTAAAACAGTCACTAAGGGTGCCCTGAAACAGACCTTAAAACAGTCACTAAGGGTGCCCTGAAACAGACCTTAAAACAGTCACTAAGGTTGCCCTGAAACAGACCTTAAAACAGTCACTAAGGGTGCCCTGAAACAGACCTTAAAACAGTCACTAAGGGTGCCCTGAAACAGACCTTAAAACAGTCATGTCTCATTTCTCTAAACACAAATATCCTCTCTCCTCTCTCCTCTCTTCCCTCTCCCCTCTCCTCTCTCCTCTTTCCTCTCTCCTCTCTCCTCTTTCCTCTCGTTTCATTTCCTAGCATCTCTGGTGGGTGGGGCTAAGACGCGAGTAAACGACGCAAGGATGGACGTTAAGAGCTTTGAGATCCACCCAAGTAGTAACAACAAGTAGGTTTGATTAAAAGTGACATTTCAAGCCCTGTACTGGATGCTTTGTGTGTGCTTGCTATTTATTTATTTTTTCCATTTTTAAAGAACTTGTTTTCAACTTCAGTGTTTTTCACCGAGACATACAGTAAAAAGTGTGATACTCGTGCTTCCCCTCACAGAACAAGATTTGAAAGAGAATAAAAAAAACAGGGTTTGCTGCTGTTAAAAAAAACACTCTCAGGGAACATCCTGCATCACTGAAGAGGACTGCTTTTTCACATCCAAAAAAAACCAGAAGACAAGCTCTCAAAAAATAGAGTTTTATCTTCACTGCATTCTGTTTATTTTCTTCTCCTGTGGTTTTGGGATTAGATCTCCATGTTTTCTCCCCTGACACCAGAACCAGATGTCAACCATTGATTCTGCAGATTGCTATCCTGCTCTGCTGTTGCACGGAAATATATCTCACCTCCCAAAACTCTGTAATATCTGCAGACTTTCACAAGGCATACCACCGACACTTCTCCTGCTGCGTGCACCTCACACCCTCTTTTATGCCTTGAATCAACTTTCTTTTTGTGCCAATATCTCCTTTCAGTGTCCTCTCTCTGCTCCCCGTCACTATGAGGACCTCTGCTGCAGCTCCAAACAGCCAGCTCTGTGGGTGCGAGGAGGGGACTGCCTTTCCACATTGGCCTCCTTCCTCTGACCTCCAGCTAAACTATCTTGCTGCTTAACTGAGCCTGTTGCTGACTCGTGACTTCCCTGAGACATGCTTATACCCACAGATTTGCTATTTGAGTTTCCCATTATGGGTCTAGATTGCTTTCCAGTGGGTGGTGAGAATGAAATCATTCCACTCGCTGCCATGGCTAACGGCCACATTCACGGTCGTTGGGCGTCCAAGGATCCATCTCCGAATTAAGAGCAGGAATATCAGAGAAAAAGCCAATGGATATTTTCAAAATTCAAGTAGGTTTGAAAGGAGAGGGAAAAAAGGGGGCATTGGAATTCTACAGCAGAACAGAGCAGAGATAATAATTAGTGTCCCATGGCTCGGTAATGTCTTTCATTAAGAGTTTGTTAATCCTGTTAATGATCTCATCTCTGACTCTGAGTTAATTCTGAAGAGTTTCAAGCTGCATTTTTGCAGTCCTGGTCCTGACACTGGATCAAATGGCAGGTTTAATGTGATCTCTCAGCATGTGCCTTGTATTTCTTAAGATTCTCATCCCATTTAAGTCACAGGAATAAGCATTTATTCCTCTTAACGTTGCAGCATTTAAAAAACAAGATCACTTAGCACTGATTTAGTACTCTCTGAATTCTCAGAAACTCTTCTGATCTGGATGATAAATAAAACCATGATGAAAGTGATGCTTCACCAGTCATTGGGTGTGATCTGCATGGCTGCTGTCTTTGTGTGGATGGATTATAACATTGTTTTGGTTTTATGAAAGGGATAATAAACAGGGGGCAGGTGGATTGAGGATTCTATTGTGCTTAACCAATCACTCACTAGACTCTAATTTTGCTTATTACCCATGGCTAACAGCTAAAAGTGATTGAACTATGAATAACTGAAAGTATTGATTTAAATTTGATTTAAAAGTGGTTTATGCAGATAAAAAAAAGTCCCTCGGTTACTAAGGTTTCTAAGGTCCTCTTCCCTGTAACAACTCTGCTGGTGTACGCTGCCAAAGTCCATACAGTGTTGTCATTTGATGTTGCTTTGGTCGACATCACTTTCTCTGCAGCCCCTTGTGCGTTTTAACACCCCTCGTTACGGCCCTGTCACACCGCGGCAATTTAGCCAGCGTTTTCCTGATGTATCAAAATGCCTCTAAATCGCTGACATACACTGAATTATCAATGTTTTTTTCAATTTTGGGCATATACATAGCATATTCATAACTTATACCCAACTATAGTCCACTTGTGCAAAGCGCGCATCAGCGTAATAATGAAAAAGGCCTCCGCTCTTCATGACAATGCATACATTTTGAAATGAGATGCACTTGCATTGGTGATTAAAAAAGGTGTGTTATTAAAAACACACACAAAAATTAAAGCCGCAAGCGGCGATGAACGGGCCCTCGCACATCTGCGGCCGCCGCCTACGCGAGCCACCGCCACATGTAAACCGCCGCCTGATATTTGCCACCACACGATGTGAAAGCAAGATCTGAGAGCATATGCAGCCTTAGGTGGTGCAAATGTTCCAAGTTTTTGGCAGATTGCCAAGAAAACCTCCAAACTTGACAGTCTGCAACGCCCACAATTTTTGTTTGAACGGAATTCTTTGAACAGTTTTTAATCGTCAAGGTGTCTTCTATAGGTTGCCCTTGGTTTGGACTGAATCGGAGAAAAGCCCTCGGAGAAGATAATGAAAGTATGCACCCTTATTTGGATGCCATTTTTCATGTTCAAAGCTAGGTGGCGCTCTTCTTGTTGAGTTTGGGTATGGGTGCAAGAGGCTTTTTTGTGCATCCTGATGCCATGAATATGCATATTGATTTTCAAGCATGAAGTTCAAAATAACCTCTATGGGGAGGGGTTTTTGAAAATTGTAGGGGGCGCTAGTGAGCACATTTTTTTCTTTTTTTTTTGCGAAAACCCATAAAATGTTGCAATTTTCCCCAGGACTGATGAGTGTGTTGGATGAGGTGAGATTAAGTGCATTTTAAAGTCACAAAAATCAATTTTCCAACTTTTTTTTTTTGATGCCCTGCCCCAAAGTCTGACACGCCCACAATTTTAGTCTGAACAGAATGCCTTGACTTTGTATTAATCATCAATGGGTTTACAATAGAATGTGCCTAGTTTGGACTGACCCCTTGCTTGGACTCATTTTGGCCCCATTTTTCATGTTCAAAGCTAGGTGGCGCTCTTCTTGTTGAGTTTGGGATATGGGTGCAAGAGACTTTTTTTTGGGCGTCCTGATGCCATGAATATGCATATTGATTTTCAAGCATGAAGCTCAAAATAACCTCTATGGGTAGGGTTTTTGAAAACTGTAGGGGGCGCTAGTGAGCAAATTTTTTCTTTTTTTTTTGCGAAACCCATAAAATGTCGCAATTTTCCCCAGGACTGATGAGTGTGTTGGATGAGGTGAGATTAAGTGCATTTTAAAGTCACAAAAATCCATTTTCCAACATTTTTTTTTGATGCCCCACCCCAAAGTCTGACACGCCCACAATTTTAGTCTGAACAGAATGCCTTGACTTTGTATTAATCGTCAATGGGTTTACAATAGAATGTGCCTAGTTTGGACTGACCCCTTGCTTGGACTCATTTTGGCCCCATTTTTCATGTTCAAAGCTAGGTGGCGCTCTTCCTGTTGAGTTTCGGATATGGGTGCAAGAGACTTTATTGTGCGTCCTGATGCCATGAATATGCGTAGAACTTTTCATGCATGTAGCTCAAAAAAACTCTATGCATAGGGTGTTTTTTTTACCTCTAGGGGGCGCTACTGAGATTCTTTTTTGAGAGACCTATAATAACTTGCAATTTTCACCAGACCAGATGAGTGTGCAAAAATATCTGCGCTTTCATTCATGTTCAGGGGGTCCAAAAATGTGTTTTAAGTGGCAGAAGAAAGAACAATCCTTAGGGTTACAATAGGGCCTTCGCCACCATCGATGCTTGGGCCCTAATTAAAACAGTCTCTCTTTAGATAGACTTTATTTGTTTTTCTCACATTCTTATTCACATATTATACTCAATTGAGTGGTCATGGAATAATTGGACCCCCCCCCATCAGGATGTAAAGTCAGGGTTCATGATATATCACTGAAAGCAAAAACAACAGTACCAACCTATCACAACCATTGAAAAGAAAAAAGGAAAGAATGCCCAGCTGACCAAAACCTCATCTAGAAGCAGGTACCCCATTATCCATACCAACATACATCTGCCTGCACAGACATGCACAAGCACAGGCACGTCCACACAAGTGCACACATATACATGCCCGCAGAAACACACAAGCATACATACATATACATCTACACGGGCTCACACATGGACCCACATGTCAAAATACACAAAAAAAACAGTCTCTCTTTGTAAGAACATGATGAGCCGTGGAGAGTGTCAGAGGTGTGAAACCAGCAGGAACACAGCCTCTGCTCTTCACAAGAAGTTACACTTATTGACAGCAGTGCTTTCAAAAACGTCACATTTTGAACTCCATTTAATTCAACAACAACAGCTTTATCATTGAACACCAGCAGACTCCAACATGCTGGCTTCAGCTTCTGTTTCAGAGGCTCTGCTGTTTGACACTGAGTGAGGGCTCCAAGGCTTCTCACACTCACACACACGCAGACACACAGCTCTACGTGTGTGAACGTGTGTCAACCATCGCATAACTTTCCTACAACTTATGGCAGGCTTATGCCAGACGTATGATCTATACGCTGCTACGACGTACACCAGCGTGCTTCAGCGCGCTCTTAACTTATACAAAACGTACCTATAACTTATGCAACGTAAGCTAGCGTGCTCGCCAATCTATTTATACGCCGGCATGCGCTGGCTAAATCGTCAAGGTGTGACAGGGCCATTAGCTCCTGTGCTGTTCCCCCCCTCATCTTCTGGTTGGCCATTACCAATAATCTGAAGTTTTGTGCTCTCTAAATAAATTGAGAGTAAAATCAAGCTCTTTGTTCAGACAGGGCCCACCTCACATGTTCTGCCAAGAAATTCTCCCTTATGACACTTTTTGAAAGCAAGGCTTCATCCTGGGCAGACAAGACCAAATTATAATTGGTTTAAAGTGAAGATAGAGTAAAGATAAATCTAGTTATGCAAAACCATGTTTCTACAAATGTCTCAGTTCAATTTATTCCAACTCCAAACACACATGAGACTTAGATATTAACCTCCAAAGCTTTTATACATCAAGTCAAATTTAGCTGAGTCTTGTACACCAAACAAAACGTGAGGACCAAGGGGAAAAGGATATGAAATGCTGCCTTTCTGAAGATCAGTCAAGGCCAAACCACACAAAGAAAAAAAACACAGTATTATTAGTATAGTTCTGATATTACTCAGGCTGGTGGAGACAGTTTGGCTGGTTACGCTCTGTGCTATTGGGAGGACAGTTTCCTCTGAAGACAGCGACAGCCGTAACGGAGGGCAGAGTCAGTTTGGATTGTGTGGCTTCACATCTGAGCAGCATTAAAACTCTGCTGACATGTTTCTTTTCAGTCAGCCAGACAGTCTTACCAATCCCAACCCCAGCTTCAACAGCAAGCTCTGACACACACACTGCAGATGAAGAACAAATCGATTATCGCAGCCTTTAAATATAAGAATACACATAACAGAGCACTCCTGAAAACACTGTTAAAGGTGACATATGATGCAAAATTGACTTTTTAATGGTTCTCTACCTGAAATATGTGTCCCTGTCTACAAACCCCCCGAGAATGAAAAAAATCCATTCTGCCCCTGTTCTGATTTCTCCACCTTTCTGTAAATGTGTGTGAAACGAGCCGTTTCAGACTTCAGTGTTTTTGTTACGTAACAACAATATCCGGTCTGTCACGGAGTCAGA
Organism: Notolabrus celidotus; assembly: GCF_009762535.1. NCBI lineage: Eukaryota > Metazoa > Chordata > Actinopteri > Labriformes > Labridae > Notolabrus > Notolabrus celidotus. Next base: position 3,204,003 of record NC_048274.1, read on the forward strand.
GCTCGGAGCTTGTTCAGCCCATAGACTGTATAAATAATACTGAATCCCTCCTCTGTTTTTCATTACCTGCACAAATGTGTGCTAACAAGGAGCTTAGGAGGGAGGCATGCTAGTTGTAGGCTGTCTTAATAAACACAAAGGTCGGTTTTACTCCCCACGTCTGCAGATTTGAAGATCTAGTGGATGATTTTTATTTATCATGGATAAGTGCTAGCGCTAGTTAGCATAGCCACATAGCTACATGTTCGTAGCTGTGTACCAAGACACACGTCTACATACTGATAAATAAAACAACAAGAAACACTAAATCTATGACCAATCGTTCAGAAAGGTCCTGCTACAGGCGCCTCTCAGTCAGGATCAGATTCAGAGGGTTGAAGTAACGCGATCTCTGAGCAGCCGTGTATATTCAGCCAACATGTAAACATTAGATCAACGTGCTGGACAGCCGAGGCACATCCACTTCCTGAGGGGGCGTGGTCAGAGAGAAAACAGAGTGTTCTGAGGAGGACTGAAGAAGAGGGCTTTTCAGGCAGACCAAAATCTGATTTCAAAGTGTTTTTTTGAGCATAAACTTAAAAGACATGTTTTGGGGACCTCTTAGACCAATATATATTGATGAAAAAAGCATGATATGTCACCTTTAATAGTTCTGACAAAATAACAGAGGGGTTCTGATAATGTACCCTAAAGCCCTGCTCCCCCTTCTGTGATCTCTGAGGAAGGAAGAGGCCTCTCCCTTCTCTCTGCAGTGAACGTGTATCTGCCAAACTCCCTGGCTAATGAATGCACAGCAGCAGGCTTAAATGCAGAGTTTAGATGTCCACTGTCAGCCAGTGAGGAAGAGCTGAGCAGGCCAGAAACTCAGCTAAAGAAATACTTAACACCATCCCATTTACTCATACAAATGCCTCAATTTGTTATGCATCAGAGTAGAGGCAGTTCACCCTTGGCTGTACTCTCTGTTGGGCATTTACTGAACATCTCAGATAATGACCGCACTTACAAGACAATAAGGACCCGGGCCAGGCGGTCGGCATGGATTAAAGACGCATTAAGGGAGATTTTTACTGCCATAATGTATCTGCAGAGGGTTGAAAGGGTGGTTGATCAATACCGCTGACAAGACAATTAATTCCAGCAGGTGCTTTCAGAGATTTCTCGCTCTGGAACGAACCTCAACACATTCCAAACCGCTCAAGGATGGAGGGCGAGACTGCTGCAACAGCGAGTGAGGGACCAGTGTATAGGCCCATGCAGATGTCCACACATTACAAAAACCATTCCAGGAGGAAGTATTGGACCTATTACTGTCTCTTTATTGTTGTCCTAAATAATTTAGGACAGTTTCAACTCCTCAAGGCCACTCTAAGCTGTTCCAAAGACAATTGCTGTTGCTGGATTTTTGCACGAGGTTACTTAGAGTGCCAGTGGAAAGGATTCATAGCAATCGATTCTGCGTGGACCCATCTGCAATCATCGTCTGCCAATATCTGATGTTGAGAGGTGACACATGCGTCTGGGTGTGAATGCCAACTTTTAAGTAATTCCAGTCGTTCCAGCAGTCAGCATTGCGACTCAAAGACTTCCTCTTCTGTGCAGCGTTTATGTCTGCAACGTAAATGCTGTCATTTTCTGTTCCATTATATCTCAAGAGCAGCGCCCGTTCATCTGTTTCAAGTAGTTATCAGTTCTACAGTAATCCACAGACGCTTCACTCCAAATAATCTATTCTGTTGTGATTTACCAACAATTTAAAAGTCTTTTAAAGTCAATTTAAGTCTGCTGAAGTGACAACATGATGCAGACTCAAAATAATGAAAATATAAGCATTGTAGTGTCTGTCCTCAAGAAGAGAAGACAACAAAGAATGATTGACTGGAGGTCGGATTGAAAACAGAAACAAGACTATCAGCTGCACTTGCCTGCAGACATCTGTTTATGAAGATAAATTAATTATCATCAGATTTTCCCTGATGGAAGCCAGGATGTCATCCTCTCCACACAGACAGTTTCTCCTGCATACACCACAGCCTGCTTATACGTGATAGGTCAACAGTAGACAACAAATGTGCAAAACAAAGAAACCAGAATACTTCCCATGCTGAAAATCTAGACCCCTGAGTTCAGATTGTAATTTTTATTTTGTGCAGAATTGGTAAATATATATTACTTTGACTCCTCATGTAATGCCAAAACGGAGTGGCTACAGTCCGACTATGATGTGACATTTAATTTAGCTCTATAAAGGCACTATAAGGAGTTTTTCACCAGCTGAGAAACAGACTGAAACCAACACCGATGCCTCTTTATGACCTTCAAAAGCAAACAAAACCATAAACAACAACACTGAAACCTTCTCTGTTGTTATTTTTAATGCCTTAAACCACTCAGAGGGGGGTAGGTGTCAGTCCACGATTGACACTTGACTTTAGAAACATCCTTTTTCAGCTGTTTTCATGGCAAATAATCACATTGAGTGATACACCTGGCTGTTACAAGACAGCAGGGTGAGGTTTTTGTTGAAAACACTACTTTTGCATGTACAGAAGAAGAGATAAGAGGTATCAGTTTGTCCACAAGGGGGCGCCAAAATTGATATAAATCAAAAGTTCCTCACAGCAGCTTTAAACTAGGGATGGGTAATATGAACGAATATTCAAATATTCAAATATTCGTTCACTTTGTTTCTCATTTTAAAAGTTACATTTTTCATCGTTTTTTACCAGTGCCTGGTTGTAATACAGTATTCCTGCCAGACGGTGGCTATAGAGATTCTTCTTCTTCTGTTTGCTAACCTAACCGCATTAGCAAACAGAAGAAGACGAATGCTAACTGCATTAAATTGCAAAAGAAGAAGAAAACATTAGCGACAGTCGCAGCGATTTTCTCCGTTTCTGAATCTCACGCTACTACACACGTATTTCCCAAAACTGAGCATGGCTGTAAAATGAAAACACACACGCCACGCCACGTCAGTGCCCGCTACTAGCAGCACCTCGTCCTGCTGCTTGTTAATGTGACTGCCACACAAACAGGACGTTAATGGGACAGGTGTGTGTGTATGTGTGGTAGCGTGTGTGTGTTGGGGGGGTGATTATTCGAATAATTGTAGAATAGATGCCAATGATTATCAAATAGCATTTTGGCCTGAAATGTCCATCCCTACTTTAAACAGACATTTGAACGTTAGTGATTCTAATGATTCTGCTTTAAAAGTTGTCCCTCTGCTTAAACTCCATCTCAAGAGTTACTGATCAGACTGTCAACAATTACCAACACATGAGAGAGAAAGTCTCGATCCAGGTTTTCTTCAAAAGCTAATGGCTACGCAGTAATCCCTAAAAAGGTTGTCCTTTAACATCCTTGATTTGGTTTATAATAATAATAATAATAATAATAATAATAATAATAATAATAAAGTTTATCTATAAAGCACTTATTAAAACAGACGTTACAAAGTGCTTAACATCATAAAAACCCACAATAAAGAGAACAAAGCAAGGGGCTAAAAGAGAAACTACTAAAAGCAATTAAAACAATAAAACAATTAAAATCAGTAAAACAAATAAAATCAGTAAAACAAATAAATTCAGTAAAAATAAATAAAATCAGTAAAACAAATAAAAACCGGTAAAAATAAATAAAATCAGTAAAAATAAATAAAATCAGTAAAACAAATAAAATCAGTAAAAATAAATAAAATCAGTAAAAATAAATAAAATCAGTAAAACAAATAAAATCAGTACAACAAATAAAATCAGTAAAACAATAAAAGGATGAGTGAGTAAAAATAGATTCAAAATAAATGTAGCATCTTGGATAAAACAATATTACAGGAAGGCCTCTGGATAAAAATGTGTTTTCAGCTGTGATTTAAAAGAAGATCCTGATGCAGCTTGCCTGAGATCCTCAGGCAGGTCGTTCCACAGTCGAGGAGCCTGCACAGTAAACGCTCGCTCACCCTAAGACTTCAGCTTTGTGGCGGGAACTTTAAGGAGGTTCCTGCCTGAGGATCTGAGGCTGTGCCCCGGGTTGGTATGGTGACAGCAGATCACATATATATATATATATATATATATATTTGGGGGCCAGGCCGTGAGGTGCTTTAAAAGTGATAAGTAAAACCTTAAAATCTATTCTAAAAGCAATGTGCACCCAGTGTAAGGTCATTAAAATAGGAGTAATGTGCTGTCTCTTCCTGGCTTTAGTTAAAAGTCTTGCTGCTGAATTTTCTACCAGTTGTAATCTATTGAGATATTTTTGTGTTAAACCTGTTAAAAGCCCATTACAATAATCTAGCCTAGAAGAAATAAAAGCATGAATAATGGTCTGGGTGTCTATCTTATCTAAGTCTGTCTCTGATCAACAGTAACTTGTATTTGTTGTACATACAGCAGAGCATGCAAACAGAGACACTTTGAAATGTTGCCTCTATAACCAGATGGGAACAGAACAGAGAGCTAACACTGAGGTGTTGTTAGTTTGATTCTCACAAGGAGACTTAGGAACATGCTCTAACTAGATGCCTGATTACTTTCTGTTACATTCTTAAGATGTAAAAACAGCTTTCAAAGCTCAAACTGCCTCAGAGATTTGTGCTTTCACTTAAAAGGCACTTTTACTGTTTCTTTAAATATCAGGCAGAAGATACAACCGCATCTTATGTACATGGTTTTCTATTACTAGACAGCCTCACTTAATCCCACTTTAAAATAAAAGCATCATTTTTCTAAGAGACTGATCTCTTGAAAGTATGTTTTATAAACCAAATCCTAAATATTCACAAGATGCTGCCTCAAAGGACTCCAATGGATTCATCTTACACAGCTGTTAAGCTTCCTAAATGATGATCAGTTGGCTTGTGTATTCAGGAACATTTTATTTAACATGCACTCAAGATGAAGCTGATAGATGATATAACTTAATTAACCAGGAGGATTAAAAGTAGTGCGAGCGAAGGAAGAAACAGGAAATGAGAACTGAAGGCTGAGTGCTTATTCCTCTGCAGACATCAATGGAGAATCATTCGTACAAGTTCCTGCCTGTCAGATCTGTGTTGACAGAGGTTACTTTATTCAATTTCAAGATTAGGGAAGCAGGCTGTACAGCTGACACATGCTGCAATCCTTTCTGGTTATGCAAACACTGAACTTCAACGCCTTTTAAATGATGGAAGTATCACAGGGTTGAATTAATCAGACAACATTTCCGTCAAGCAGGGTAGGAAGTTGTGTTTCTTGTGACACTGAAGCAGTTCTTACTAAGCCCTGACTCTGACAACAGACGCAGGATTTTAAACTGCTCTCTTCCAACATTCAATGCTGGTTTCTTTCAACAATAATAGCAGCCATTTTTCCCAGCCTGAGTCTGTTTGATCCACTTGTTTATCCTAATCAAAATGTAAGCACCGGGGCAGACAGAGAAACACTTTTGCAACAATTCTGAAAGGCGCTGACAAGCAATCCTCCTCAGGTATTGAAAAACAATCACTCCTGGCATAAAGTCGTGAGGATTTGTTGAACAAGATTTTTGTCAAATAGGACATGAATCACGTTATCTTTGTATTTACCATCTATAGACACAGGATAAAGTTCCCACAGAGAAAATCCATAGAGATTTTATCAACCTGGTTCTGCAGCTCTGCAGAGCATCTTTGTGTCTGTGAGATTATACTTTTGATTTCAGAGCCACAGGCTTATGGTTTATTACCACATCAGTGCCTCTTTCAGCTGCAAGACTTCTACATCTACTGTTTGCCAGCTCTACACACCAGTGTTAATTTGGTGGATATTCTAGATTTAGTTACATGTTACAATGTTACAATGTCATTTAGCAGACGCTTTCATCCAAAGCGACGTACATACGAGAACAAGAACAACACAAAAAAAAGATCTAGACAAGAGGAAACAAGATCAGTAAGAGTAACAAAGTGCTTCAAGTCCATTTGGGTGCAGGTACTGCCAAGCAGTGTAAAGGCAATGCACAAAAGTAAGTAAGGATTTTATTTTATTTTTTTGGTAAAATAAGGAACATCTACAATGAAGCAACCAAACCATTTAAGACCTTCCATTATCATCAGCAACAATTAACATCACCACAGTAATGACCAAAGTAGAGACACAGAGAGACTAATGCACGCTTTTATAACCAGCAGGCTGGACTACTGCAATGCTCTCCTTTCTGGTCTTCCAAAGAACACAATTAACAAACTGCAGTTAATACAAAATGCAGCAGCTAGAGTTTTAACGAGGACCAGAAGGAGAGCACACATTACGCCTATTTTAAAATCTTTACATTGGCTGCCTGTTGCTTTTCGTATTGATTTTAAAATTATTTTACTAGTTTTTAAGGCACTGCATGGCCTTGCACCAGACTACATCTCAGAGATGCTTTTAATATAGAAACCAGGTAGGTCTCTCAGATCCTCCGGCTCCTCTCTTTTAGCTGTTCCTAAGAGCAGAACTAAAACATTTGGTGACGCTGCTTTCAGCCACTACGCTCCCAAACTATGGAACAGCCTGCCGGATGATCTGAGAGGAGCTGATGGAGATATTGAGACTTTTAAACGTAAACTAAAAACGTATTTATTCAGTCTGGCTTTTATGTAGGGTTTAACAATTTTATTACCTACCTTTTACTATAATATTGATTTAAATTTTGCTTTATTATTTTAGTAATTTTAACTGGTATCTTATTCTATTTTTATGTATTTATTCATTCATTTATTTAATTTTATTAATCTATTTATTTTAACTATTTTTATTTCTTAATTTTGATGCTTTAACTTATTTTAATTACACATATTTTATTTTGGTGTGCATTGGTCTCTATTTTATTTTATTTTTATGTTGTTCTTATTTTTAATTTGTATTTTTATTAGTTTTATTATTATCATTATTATTATCTTCCACTAAAATGTCTTAGCATTGTTTCATTTCTGCTTCTTTCTTGTTTTCAATCGCTGTAAAGCACTTTGGGTTGCATTTTATTTGTATGAAAGGTGCTATATAAATAAAGCTTGATTGAATGATTGATTGATTGAAAGTACCAAGTGCTGGGTCACTCCAGACCTGAACACAGATTCCCAGAGTAGAGCAGGACAGTGAGAGTCAACTGTAGCTGGAAGACATGATCTGCCACTGGGGACAGCAGTGGAGAACAGTCTAGCAAAGTGCATAGTGCTTCCTAATGAGCTGCGTCGCTAGCTGTCTTTTGAAAGGGACTCTGCAGATCGAATGGAGTTGGACAATTCATTCCACCTTTAAGGGACAACAGAAGAGAAGAGTCCAGCTAGTGATTTTGAGGCCTTATGTGCTGGAAGCACTAGGCATAGCGGAGCGGGCGAGCGTAGCGGGCGAGAAGGGGGTAGACCTGGATGAGGGGTTCCAGGTAAAACAGCGTAGAAAGATTAGTCTTAGTCTTTAAACGAAAATGCCTGTTGGTTTTAGTCACATTTCTGTCTTTTCAGCCCTTTATAGTTTTAGTCTAGTTTTAGTCAACGGAAACTCAAAACATTATAGTCTAGTCTTTGATTTTTGCCAAAACATTTTCTCTTTGAAATAATTAATGTGGTCAATCAGACGTTGGTATCAGGGTTGTAGCCTACCAAGTGTTGAAATCGTCAACATTTCACTCTTTTAACACTTTTGCTTGTGTAATATCTTCAGTTAAATAATTCAGGCTGTCCCTGTGACTGTATTTTGATTCTCTTGATTCACAGAAAAGTGCCATGAAAGGACTGTATTGCACATTTACGACGGTCCTTGAATGCACCTACTGTGACACTTGCATTGGACAGACAGTCGGTTCACAGCGCTCTGAAATTATCTGAATCTTTGATGACTAGGAGTTGATCAAAACTTACTAAATGTGTCTGATGTATCTCCAAACTGGATTAAATCAAGCTGTAGACGGGAGCATTTTATGGTAATGGCGGCAAAAACGGCAAACATCACATATTAAACAGACGTCCCCCGGTTGTGTCTTTGTCACTAACGCACACCAGGGGGTAAAAATCATCAATGAAGATGAAACAGATGCATGGAGGCGAGGAGAGCTGGTTCATAAAGCACACCTGCTGCAGGTAGAGACCAAGCTAAACCTGCGCCCCTCAGATAATAACTCAGCCTGTCACAGGAATGCATCACACAGCGGGGGGAAACATGGATTCTTAATGTCCGGCGTTGACAATTCTCGTTAACAACATTAATGCTTCACACCATTCATAAAGTTAGAAACAAGCTGGAGGCTGTTAAAGGTGACATATTATGCTCTTTTTCATCAATATATATTGGTCTAAGAGGTCCCCAAAACATGTCTTTAAAGTTTATGCTCAAAAAAACACTTTGAAATCAGATTTTGGTCTGCCTGAAAAACCCTCTTTTTCAGCCCTCCTCAGAACACTCTGTTTTCTCTCTGACCACGCCCCCTCAGGAAGTGGGTGTGGTCTCTGCTGTCCAGCACGTTGATCTAATGTTTACATGTTGGCTGAATATACACACTGCTTACAGACCCACGTTACTTCAACCCTCTGAATCTGATCCATAATCTGATCCTGACGGAGAGGCGCCTGCAGCAGGACCTTTCTGAAGGATTGGTCACAGATTTAGTGTCTCTTGGTACACAGCTACCAACATGTAGCAATGTGGCTATGCTAACTAGCGCTAGCACTTATCCATGATAAATAAAAATCATCCACTAGATCTTCAAATCTGCAGACGTGGGGAGTAAAACCGACCTTTGTGTTTATTAAGACAGCCTACAACTAGCATGCCTTCCTCCTAAGCTCCTTGTTAGCACACATGTGTGCAGGGAATGAAAAACAGAGGAGGCGTTGAGTTGTATTTTATACAGTCTATGGGCTGAACAAGCTCCGAGCTCTGACTTCCTGTTACAGACCGGATGGCGTTGTGACGTATGAAAAACACTGAAAACTCAAACGGCTCATTTCAGCACACATTTACAGAAAGGTGGAGAAATCAGAACAGGGGCAGAATGGATTATTTTCATTTTCAGGGGGTTTTTAGACATGCCAGGGACACATATAATAAGTCCATTTTGCATGATATGTCACCTTTAAGGAGTTAAAGAGCTGGATGTTTCCCTCATTAACTGGTGTCAGAGTAAGAAGGAGAGCAGATATTGGACAGACATTTATCTGGTATAAACAAACAGCACTGAATTCTGTATTTCATTAAAGTGTAAATGTGCATCAAGCATGCACAGAACAAAAGGTGATGATATGTCAGCGATGTGTTCAAAAGATCGTTCCCCATCCCTTTGCAAAAAAGCAAAAAGAAGAGCTTAAAGTTTGATCTCATGTGGTTCATGTTTAAGGTCAATGAATGCAGCTACTATAGCCTGACTTGAATTCATGCTTCTTCATTATTTGAGCCATCGAGAAAACTCAAATACACAGAATAAATTCCTGCTGAGATGTGTGGGTGTTGGTTTGTAGATAAATGCATATGTGTTTGAAAAGTTGGGTAGATGAAGAGCAAATGAAGCTGGAATATGTAAATGAAATTAGTTTGGAGAATAAAAGTTCATAAAGAGGAGACATCGCAGGACTCCGTGCATAATTGAAAGAAAATAACCTCAGGCTACCTCAGAGGTGGGGAAGTGTTTTTGTGTTTTATTTCAATGTGAAAACTTTGTTCTAAACTAAATTTAACCAAAATAAACTAATATACAACAAAATAAAGGACAGATTCTGCTCTCTGCTCCTCTTTTTTATGGAAGCATTAGCTGGCTGTTCACGCCATGTCTGGATGATTTTATCCATTTTCATCTGTGGAAGAGTCGCGGGGGGCATGAACCTATCAGAGCGGTGAAGATGGGAGGAGCAGGGACGCCCTTGGCAGCTGGATGTGAGGAGCTTTCTTAACCAAGAGGGAGTCCTCCTCTCTGGATCTATTATTAAAACACTCACACACTCACAGGTAGTGCAGCTGACGAGGCTGTTTTGCTCTGCCTCTGCTGTTTCCCTGACAGAGTACAGTTCATCCCCGATAGTGAGATGTACAGCTGGAGATATCTATTACCCATGATGTGAGATCTTGGAGGAGGAACACGGATCACATCGAGTCAAGATGTGAAATTGATTTTAGGATGTTGTTCAAAAGCTGTCACATGTTGTTTCAGAGTAGTTCCTAACGTTTGGTTTTCCATTGCACATTTTTCATAACAATTTAAAGAGAAAAAACTTTCACCTGAGGTTCAGACTGATCAAAAATGCATCTGCTCCACTGCACAACTCTGTCTCTTTCCATCCCCAGATTACTAGAAAATATCGGCATCACAAGCTAACATGCTAAACCTCACCTGCTCATCAGTAATGTCTACTGATTGTCATGAGCTGCTTTTGTTTAGCTTTGTATTTGGTCCTCAGTTCCTATTTTATTACATAGTTTTAGTTTTCCTCATGCTCTTCAGTTGTAGTTCTTGCATTATATAGTGAGCCAGCACCCTTGTTTCTTTTACTACTTGTGTGTTTCATGTTTCCTGTTTTATTTTGTAGTGTTCTCTTAATATGTCCAGTTTTACTTCCTATATTTTTCCCTCCAGTTTCAGCGCTTCCCATCTTTTTTGCTGCTCGTTCTCGCTGTAGTTCGTCTTGTGTTTTGTGATCTTATGTTGGACATTTTTGTGATTAATTCAGGGACATATTTTAAGACTTTCGATGTGTAATTGTTAGGCTACAATCAGGTCCGATATTTTGTGTTTTGTTTTTTTAAATTCATGACACTGATTTTGTGTTTTGTGCCCATGTGGTTCTACGGCTATCTGCTCAGCTTGCTGCGTTAGGATTCTGCATTAGGAGAGGGGATTTTATTTCCACTTCTTTGGCACAAAACGTGCAATTCTACATTATTAAGACAGTATGACTCCCAAATTCAGCAAATCTCAAGGTCAGCCTATTTTCACTTGCGCAATATTTCTAAAATTAGACACTTCCTATCTCAGAGCGACGCAGAAAAACTAGTCCATGCATTTGTTACCTCCAGGTTAGATTACTGTAACTCCCTCTTATCAGGCTGCCCCAATAAGTCTCTAAAGACTCTTCAGCTAGTTCAAAACGCCGCAGCTCGAGTATTGACTAAAACTAGGAAGAGGGAGCACATCTCTCCAGTGTTAGCTTCTCTACACTGGCTCCCAATAAAATGTAGAATAGAATTTAAAATCCTTCTTTTAACCTACAAAGCCCTTAAAAATCAGGCACCCTCGTATCTTAAAGAGCTCATAGTGCCCTATTACCCCTCTAGAACTCTACGCTCCCAACATGCAGGCTTGCTAGTTGTACCTAAAATCTCTAAAAGTAGTGTGGGAGGTAGAACCTTCAGTTATCAGGCCCCTCTCCTTTGGAATCATCTACCAGTCAGGGTCCGGGAGGCAGACACCCTCTCCACTTTTAAGAGTAGACTTAAAACTTTCCTTTTTGATAAAGCTTATAGTTAGAGCTGGATCAGGCTTGGACCATCTTTTGTCATGCTGCTATAGGCCTAGACTGCCGGGGGAACTGGCACACTGACACACTGGGATCCTAGCTCACCCTCTTCCCCCCCAACCCCTTCATCACTTACTTTAACTCTGCCTGTCCAGTTAAAGTTACTAACCATAGACCTTTCTGGAGTCCCTGAGCTCCATTGTCTCGTAGGTTCCTCTGAGCTGCCGTAGACGTCCTCCTGCTGCGGACGATCTGGACTCCAGCGGCAACAGCTTCTACAACTCGTCTCATCACTATCACCTCTCTCTCTTACTCCCCTCTATCTGTCTTTCCAGACCCAACTCAGTCGAGGCATGATGGCTGTCTAACATGAGTCTGGTCCTGCTCGAGGTTTCTGCCTGTTAAAAGGAAGTTTTTCCTCACCACTGTAACTAGCTAAATACTGCGATGTGCAATGCTCATGATGGATTAAGGTGGGGTCAGACTGAGTCTTACCCTGTCTTGGTGTTGGGTTCATAATTTGACATAGAGTGGTCTAGACCTCCTATGTTTGTAAAAGCGTCTTGAGATAACGTTTGTTGTGATTTGGCGCTATACAAATAAAGATTGATTGATTGATTGATTGATTGATTGATTGATTGACTTTACTCTCTGGCTGCATGGCAGTATGGTAAGCGCTGTTTTTTTTAGACAGGCTATCTGTAGTTTTAGAATGAATAACACCAGGATCCCTGAGGGTATTTGAAGGTATAAAGGCCTGGATAGAGAACAGAGGTTTTTCTAATCTCTGTGATGATGATCGTGTGGGTGATGAGGAACATATTTTGTTTGAATGCAAGGCCACAAGCATTCTGAGTTATAGAGAGAGGTTGATACCAAATCATTACTTAAGACGTCCCTCTGTGTTTAAATTAATTCTAATGTTGCAATCAGATAAGCCAAAAGTGCAAATTAAGGGCTTTTCTGATAAATGTGCTTCCAATGTTTAAATAAGATCTGTTTTGCTATGATTATATTTTTTGTTATTTGTAATTTATGTTCTGTCTGTGGCTCCATACCATGTGATCATGGTCTGAGCGTCAAATTAAAATGAAATGAATCCTGACAGAGGCTTTCTATGAGGAGTTTGCATGTTCTCCCTGTGCATGTGTGGGATCCCTTTGGGTACTTCAGCTTCCTCTCACAGTCCAAAGACATATTCGTTGGGTAAACTGGTCACTCTATATTGCACAATGGTGTGAGTGTGAGTGTCTCCATTTTGGTAAATTTGCAGCCTCTTTCCACGTTGGCTGCTTGCGTGGCGGCAGCTGAATGATGCCAGCTTCCTTCTCTTCCCTCTCTCTCTGCCTCCCTGAGTGTCTCTCCAATTTCCCTGCTTGGCTATAACTCTGCACTAATTAGCCAAAGAAAATCTGGATATTAGATTCTAATTAACACAAACACAACTGAATGTTCACAAACACCTCCCTGAATAACTCGCATGTACAGTCACAGATCTATAAAAGGCTGATGACATCGTCAGCGCTGATGAGGCGCTGCTTGTTTAATTCTCTGTATGTAACAGTTCTTCATTAATGTGAGAGCAGAAATAGAAAAAATTGAATAATACATCACATTATTTTAATGACAGCACTCAGGATTGCACGCTAACAACATCAAAAGGTTAATTAGTACTAGTTTAAAATGTCATAAAATGACATATGATCCATATTTGTGTCAGTGGAGTCGTTAGTGGATGGATGGAATCATTGATTGGTTGACAGCAATCATTTTCTCAGGTTATAACACAACAGTAATGCTACTTATTGAAGAAATATCTGCATTCAAACATTGCTAATACAAATAAACATAGCTGAGTTGATTTTTTGCCTGCAGTGGATAGAGTGGAAACATTCTTCTATACATCATGATCAATTTCCTTCTACTGCTAATTGACTGTATTGCTGTCAGAACCCTGTCTATATGTCACAAAGCTTTCATCATGCAGACATGTTTTGCATATGAATGGACAGAGGAGAGTGCTAATGTTACAGGAAAATAAAGAACACACATTTTGAGATATCACAGACCTCAGCGCCGTCAAAAAAATGCTAAAAGTGCAACAAAAAAAGGCCGTATTGGATTTTGCAATTCTTGTTATTAGTCTTTGTCCTACTTCTAATTGTAGAACTGTCATACTCAAAGTCATAGAAGTGAAGTAGCAATAAATGCACAGCCGTCAGGGATGTAAAAATAACTTCATGTTCACTTGGAGTTAGTCATTAGCTGTTTGCTCACACCAGACCATTGTTTCTTTAATCCTGTGTTTGTTCACATTTTGCTTATCAGTACCATTACAAGTATGCAGAATGTATTGCTTTAGTTATAGTTATTGTAGTTCATTTTTGCAATACAGCAAAAGATGTACAGACAAACATCCCTTGATACATTTAAGGAAAAGGAATATCAAAATGTGATAAGTTCTTAGCAGGTTTTTTAGACATTCATCCATGATAGACACAGAAAAAAACATCATCAGGAGGTGGGAATCACATAATCACACAAGAGGTGTATCAAGGAAGTGTCAACCTCTGGTGCCCCTCAAGTCACTTGACTCCCTATAAGAATCAATATTAAAATGCAGATTTTTACAGTAGAATTGAAAATGTGTAGAGCCTGGTACAGGAAGAGATTTGGTGTGAGATCTGTCCAGGATGTTTTAATGTGTTTGCAGATTCAGATCCGACTGTGATCAGGAAATGTGACATGTGGCATTTGGTTGAAAGTGAAAAAAAGAACAGGTCACTGCACTGCGATGAATGTTGTTGTTTGCATGTAAAAGTGTGGACGCAGAATATTACACATTCTTACTTTTTCACATGTATGTCAAAGGGAAAAAAAAAACAGTCTTATATTTGGTCTGCATGTGAAACCGTGTGAAAGACAGTAAACAGACTCTGGTCTCAACTCAACAACTTTTCCAGTTTCCAAATTAGCCTGAAGTTATTTGGAGTCAGCATGTCCAATATGGCAACCTCAGTCTTTAGCACTAATTGGTGATGCCAGTAAGACTAGGGCTGTTTTCAAAACCGCCTACCTGCCTAGCAGTACGTACTGATTTGGCCAAAATTCAGTATGTAGTATGCAGTATGTGAAAAAGAGCAACATCTGCAGTGTGCCAAAACTACCCAGATGTCTACTGATTCAGGAAAATGTCACAGTATGCATCGGACCAGTGTAGAGATCAGGGGGGTCTCCACGGCTCAGTAAAGATGCAAATAAAACTCAAAACAACTCTTTACCGTCACTGCATGTTTATTTTATGCAGGTGAAGTTTAAGCATAACTCAGATATGACGTTTCAGAAATAAAAGAAATACAACATAAAACGCTCTCCCTGCGTTCGGTCCAGCAGCATGCAACCCAGGAAGATGACTATGCTCTGACCCCAGTCTTGACCTTAGGTTACCAGGGTAACTAACATACAGCAAATGTCACTTAAAGAGACAGTGCGTACTGTTTCCCACAATGCACAGCACTTCTTAACTTTTTAAATAATAAGTGATGCCAAAGAAGCAGTTTCTCCATCAGCTTGGCTGTTGTTCACTTCTGCTTTCTGAAACCAGAAATCCAGTGACGTCTGGCTCAGCATACTGCAGACCAGACTCAACAGAACAGTCATACTACATACTAAATTCAAACGCAGTATGTAGCAGGCCGTTTTGAAAACAGCCTAGGTCTATGGTCTGTGGTTTGAAGTCAATGTGTCCATTATTTCTAGTTATGGCTGCAAGTGCATGACTTTTTCTTGCCTCAAGTGAAGTCTTTCAGTCACAAAGTCAAGACCAAGTACAAAAGTCATGTACAAGTCAAGCTCTCATTGTGAGTCTGCAGAGTTCTCGGTAATGTGTTGTCACTTATAAAGTCAACTGAAGGAAGTCTGATGTGAATACCCATATTACAACTTCTAGTCCAATTTTAGGAATATAAGAGTGCTGCGTTTTGAAATAAAATCCCCTTCAGTGACTGTGGAGTAAACATTATTGGACTACACCAGCTCAAGTTTCAAGACATTTTCAGAGTCAATTCTTTCCTCTACTTGTCTTTTTGTTATTTATGTGTGGGTTTGTGTGAATGTGTGTGTGTTTGTCTGTGAGCAGCCTGCAGCCTGCCATAAATCAGTCAGGGCCCACAGATCTGAACTAAAGTGTTTTGGAGCTTGGAGCCTCTGGGCTTTGTGCTTTTCAGTCCCAGTCGAAACTCGGTCTGTGTTTGAAAACAGGCATTTCTCTACTGCAGCTGTGTACAAGGTGAAATTCTTTATGCTATTATCGCAGGTTGCAAATTAAACTTCAGGTAGCAACAGGGTGACACTTTTGCTTATTTGCAAAAACAGTTTTCTTTAGATTTGATGGTTGATTGGATCAGGGCAAAGGTAACTAGAGAAATAAATTCACTTAGTTTCAGAGTGCAACTTTATCTGCAAGCAAAGTGATGCATTTTTAACGTCTACCATATATTCAGTGTTGCACTTTGTCCCTTTAACCAAAGTATATCAGGAGACAGTTTCCAGCTCTTTTCATTCACTGGGTCTTCAGTAACCAGACTTATCCTGACATGAAGCTGTGAAATATATTAATATATATCACACATTAAGAGATAAAACCTAAAGTGATGAAGAGTCTGATCATGATTTATTCATTACTTTATAATATGTGCATTAGTTCAAATCACAAGACGGAGCAGGCAAGGTTTCTGCAGCATCAACTAATTTTAATATGCTACATAACACACTGTTTATATCTAAATTTAAAGGCAACACATACAGTATGTATGTTGTAGAGTTGCCATTAACCCAACACACACATCACTGGCTCCATCCATCCTTCTATCCATCCATTATCTATATCGCTTATCCTGTTTCTGGTCTCTGGGGGGTTACCGGCTGACATTGGGCGAGGAGAAGGTACAACCTGGACTGCTCGCCTGTCAATCACAGGACTAACATCATTGTAGTCTTATCTGCAAGCTTCCTGTGAAGGTCATGATGTCCTTCAAATGAGAAACTAAGGCTGAGGGTAGAAACACCTCACAGAATAACGTGAAACACTCTACATTGCCAGTCAGTAATGGGTTATAATGTGACTGGTTGTCTGTCACCAAGTGTCAGCCATGTGATTGACGGGCACCTCTCCTCTTCATCAATCAATCAGACTTTATTCTAAAGCACTTTTCATACAATGACATTGTAACACAAAGTGCTGTACATAAAAACAACTTAAAGTAGAATACATTTAAAAAAATAAATATATATATAAAAATAAAAATACCCCCCATCCTAATCCCAACCCCAGACCCGACGCCAAAGCCAACCCACAATCCTAAGGTTAAGAACACAATATATGCAACAATAATAACAATACTACTACTATTATTACTAATACTATTATTACTTCTACTACTAATACTAATACTACTACTACTACTACTACTACTACTCCTACTATTATTACTACTACTACTACTACTATTACTACTACTACTACTACTATTACTACTACTACTACTACTACTATTACTACTACTAGTACTACTATTACTACTACTACTACTACTACTATTATTATTTCTACTACTAATACTACTAGTACTACTATTACTACTACTATTATTACTTCCACTACTACTACTACTACTACTACTACTATTATTATTACTTATACTACTACTACTAATACTACTACTACTACTATTACTACTACTACTATTACTACTACTAGTACTACTATTACTACTACTACTACTATTATTACTTTTACTACTAATACTACTACTACCACTACTACTACTATTATTACTTATACTACTAATACTAATACTACTACTACTATTACTACTACTATTACTACTATTATTACTACTACTACTACTATTATTAATTCTACTACTACTACTACTACTACTACTACTACTACTACTACTACTACTACTAGTTCTACTATTACTAC
The DNA here is from genome assembly GCF_009762535.1 of Notolabrus celidotus. Lineage (NCBI taxonomy): Eukaryota > Metazoa > Chordata > Actinopteri > Labriformes > Labridae > Notolabrus > Notolabrus celidotus. The sequence goes on from NC_048274.1 coordinate 3,221,438, forward strand.
TACTACTACTATTATTACTTCTACTACTAATACTAATACTACTACTACTACTATAATTACTACTACGACTACTACTACTATTACTACTACTACTACTATTACTACTACTACTATTACTACTACTACTAATACTACTACTACTACTATAATTACTACTACTACTACTATTACTACTACTACTATTACTACTACCACTATTACTACTATTACTACTATTACTACTACTACTACTACTACTACTACTACTACTACTATTACTACTATTACTGCTATTACTACTATTACTACTACTACAACTACTACTACTAAAAATAAAGAATGATATCTTAATGATGAAACATAAGACGTTAAAACTCAACACAGGAAATTCATCTCTTTTAAAAAAAAAAAAAATTACTAACTTTTATTGTCTTCCAAACACACTTCAGAGTACCTCTGTGGCATGTTCATGAGATGTATAAGCATTTGAAACAATATTTCTCAGGTCTGCAGGGTAAAGGTCGACAGAATAACTGAGGCAAATCGTTCGTGGTTTCTCTGAAATGCTCCTCCAACTGTTTGGTGAAGCCCATTTCAGATTATGTGTTCCCACGACGATTACCAGAAGCTTAGTGTTAAAACCAAACTGAGAAACTCTTCTTCTTACGAGGTCAGGTCTCAATAATGAGCCTCCACAGTGCCTCAGGGTGACACCTTTCACAGTAATTGTCCCATGAGAGAGATATTAATGTTGAAAGAAAGATCGACTCAGATACTTTAGGAGCATTTTCTAGAGTGACAGATGTCTCAGCCAATCATGGTCATGCAACGGTGCTTGTCATGTCTTTGCACAACCTCAGCTTCAACCAGATACGATCCAGGTTGAATATATCTGCACAAAACTTGGGTTAACAAAGAAGAGGTCCGAGGTTCTGTATCTCAAGGGAGATCTGAGGGACCACAAGAGACGACAGGGGCAGAAAAGGGACAAACCAAAACTAATGTTGGACCAGTCAGGGTCCGGGAGGCAGACACCCTCTCTACTTTTAAGATCAGGCTTCAAACTTTCCTTTTTTATAAAGCTTAAAGTTAGAGCTGGCTCAGGCTTGGCCCAGCTCTTAGTTAGTTATGCTGCTATAGGCTTAGACTTCTGGGAGAACTGGCGCACTGACAAACTGGGATCCTATCTCGCCTTCTTCCCCCAAACCCCCTCATCACTTACTTTAACCCTCCCTGTCCCATTAAAGTTACTAACCATAGACCTTTCTGGAGTCCCTGAGCTCCCTTGTCTCGTAGGTTCGTCTGAGCTGCCATAGACGTTCCAGACTCCAGCTGGTACGGACGTGCTGGACTCCAGCAGCAACAGCTACTACTACTCGTCTCATCACTATCACCGCTCCCTCTGTCTCTTATTCTCCTCTATCCCTCTTTCCAGACCCAATCCGGTCGAGGCATGACTGCTGTCTAACATGAGTCTGGTCCTGCTGGAGGTTTCTGCCTGTTAAAAGGAAGTTTGTCCTCGCTGCTGTAACTAGCTAAATACTGCAAGCTGCAATGCTCATGGTGGATTAAGGTGGGGTCAGACTGAGTCTTATCCTGTCTTGGTGTTGAGTCTCTGTTCATAATTTGACATAGAGTGATCTAGACCCTCAATGTTTGTAAAAGCGTCTTGAGATAACGTTTGTTGTGATTTGGCGCTATACAAATAAAGATTGATTGATTGATTGATTGATTGATTGATTGATTGATTGATTGATTGATTGATTGACTTGGACTCAAAGCTTGTTGACTAGACTAGAAGACTGTGGTATAGTGAAACAGTTTTAAGTATTGGTGTTGCAGCAAAGGCTTGAATGAGTGTACTAGTATTCAATACTGAATCCCTGACAAGCCTCTCCATGTTAAAGAGAGTTTTTTGCACACATTTATTTCTGCAAAGCATCAATGACATAACTCTGATTAAAGAGAAACACACCATAGATAAGATAGAATGGGCACAACACCCTATTTGTTTCCTCTTGTGCATTATATTACATTACAAGAGTGGATGAAGCTGCACACATGAGAAGATTTCTCCCTTTGCTGCACAGTGTCTTCGTCTAACAGCAGGGCTCAGAGTAAAAATAATTGCCTCAAATGATAATTGCTTCAAAGCTTCAAAAACAAGTAGAGCTTCTTTTTTTTTTTTCCCCTGTACATTTTTTCCCCCACATTTGCAATTAATCATAGCTTCAGATACTGCGGTTCTCACCCAATTAAATGTTGTAAAACACTGTGCCCTCCAGCCCAGAACTACGCGGCGGAGAGGCCGCTAAACGTGTTGTTCCTATCAAAGAGGAATGAAGGGGAGCAATAATTATGTAAACAGAAAATTAAATGCTTCAGACTTGTAGGGGAAATGAAGGCTGTATCAAGCACCCCCTACCCACTCCCTCTTTCTCTCCCCTCCTCCTTGCAGCAAACACCCCTCTCTAGACACGTCCCAGAATAAATTAACCCGGGTTTCACTCCTCCCTGTTAGCCGGTTGCAACACGGCTCCTCTGCGATTAGCTCCGATAGTAAAATGAGAAAAGCACGAGTCAATGCCTTTGTCCTCCATGCCGCTGTTTAGACTCGCTACTCAAATCCGCTCTATTTAAAACCCCTTTGTCTACACAAACCAGTCCAAGGGAATGAAACGGACCATTAACGAGATTAGCTCACTCATTCTGCGCCCGACAAAGGCTGCTGATCATTAGGCTGGCAGTGGGAACAATGCTGATCTATAATCTCATGCTTTTGCTCCGATTGAACTATGGCGGCTTATTTATTGTGCTCTCAGGGAGATGACATAATGGCCGCCTTTTTTTTTCTTCCTTAAGAGAATTGCAGAACAAAAAGGACGAGGGGGTCTGGGGACAAAATCAGAGGGAAGGGAAGGAAGACAGAGTAAGAAAAGGTAGAGCGGGTCTTAACCCCTCATTTCTTCTCGCTTCCAGTCAGTCCAGTGGATCAATAGCAGTATAATAGGCTCTTGAGATAGAGGTGTTTCTATACGTGATCCTGCAATCATCCCAGACACAGAGAGCAGGCAGGCGTTCCAGCTGCAGGCCTGTTAGGGACTTGAGTACGTGACATGTGTGGAGTTAAATCTGCATCAGTGGTTTCCGGGTGCACCAACAGGCTTTTTTTTTTTTTTTTCTCAGTGTACAATGCTGCATTGGAAAATCTCTCCAGCAGAGATAAAGTGAGACATTTTTCAACATAAATTGTGTCTTTAAATTGTGTTTCTGAAGCAAAGCTGCATTAAAGCTGAACAATATGAGCCTCTATGATGGCAGCATCTCTCCATCTATTGTCTGCTGGCACAAAATCAGCAGTGGGCAGATCTATTGTGTTGTTAACAGTCACCGGAGGGGCACGGCATTGCTGTGGCAACAACATTAGCCATAATTACTGTTCTGTTACAGACATAAGATGTGAGGTGAGAGAGGACAGCAGTTCTTTACAAGAAGTTGGCTGTCAGAAAAAAAGAGTTCCTTTAAAAAAAGATGACCTGTGGTGATGTTTATTTTGTTGAGGAAACTCTCCAGATGTGTGACGCAGGAACTACAAGGTCCATCAACTTTCTCAGGGTGTCCTCAACCAGTGTTTCACTTTTAAAAAACACAAAGAAATGCACCAAAATTGGATCACAGCCCATGCAAACTTGGGCGTAATCAGACCCTTTTGCAGGAACCCAGAGGAAAATTTTACTGCTCAAGGCTTTCTCTTCTAAGTCTCGGGAGACAAAATTGAGATTCTCATTTCAGCCTCAATCAAGTTTCAAATTGTTCTCATTCGTTTCTCCCCAAATTCACTAGGAGAAATAGTTGAGACCATGACATGAGTCTTATTTGAGACTTAAATGAGAGATCTCATTAATGGTTGATTTTCTTCTCTTTTTTTAAATATATTTTTGGCCTTTTTGCCTTTATTTGACCTGACAGCTGAAGAGAGACAGGAAATGTGGGGAGTAGTGAGCCAACTCGGTCGAGGCATGATGTCTGTCTAACATGAGTCTGGTTCTGCCTGAGGTTTCTGCCTGTTAAAAGGAAGTTTTTCCTCACCACTGTAACTAGCTAAATACTGCAATGTGCAATGCTCATGATGGATTAAGGTGGCGTCAGACTGAGTCTTACCCTGTCTTGAATTTGGGTTCATAATTTGACATAGAGTGATCTAGACCTCCTATGTTTGTAAAAGTGTCTTGAGATAACGTTGTTGTGATTTGGCGCTATACAAATAAAGATTGATTGATTGATTGATTGATTGATTGATTGATTGATTGAACGTACGTGGTAAATAAAATACATTATTATTCATTATTAGTGGTTGTTGACACCATAGACCATAAGGTGAAGTAAAACTGTTAGCTTCCGTTATCATGCTAAATCAGCAGCAAACGGACGTTTACATATTGGATCCAGTCCAGTAATATTAACAACAAGCGGAGCAGGTGAGAGAAACTTTAGGTTAGCAATCTCTATAAAGAAACTTAAACCATGGGCGGGTGTGTGAACCGCAGAGCTCAGAGAAGAAGGAGAGCTGAATGAGGACAGTTTCATGTTAAATCCACCGAAACAGGCAGAGAAGAATCCATCACCATGGAATGCTAACTGACGTGGAATCACTGGCAAGGCAAGGCAAGGCAGCTTTATTTGTATAGCGCATTTCATACACGAGGGCAACTCAATGTGCTTTACATTAAAACATTTAAAGCATTGGAGACATTCAGACAAGCATAAAATAACACAATTAAAATGACAAATATGATAAAACAGAAAAGAAAAGGAAAATTAGAAATATATTAAAAATTATATTAAAATTTTAATTTAAAGCAAGTTAAAATAATCTAAGATAGGAAGGCAGTGGTAAATAAGAAAGTCTTAATCTTTGATTTAAAAGAGGTGAGAGTTGGAGCGGACCTGCAGCTTTCAGGGAGTGTGTTCCAGATATGTGGTGCATAATGACTAAACGCTGTTTCACCATGTTTCGTTCTGACTCTCGGGACTAAAAGCAGACCAGTACCTGATGACCTCAGAGGTTCAGGTGGTTCATAAAGTAGTAGCAGATCAGCAATGTATTTTGGGCCTAAACCATTCAGTGCTTTATCAAACATCAGCAGGATTTTAAAGTCTATTCTCTGACCAACAGGAAGCCAGTGTAGGGATCTAAGAACTGGAGTGATGTGGTCTACTTTGTTGGTCCTTGTTAGGACTCGAGCAGCAGCATTCTGTATGAGCTGCAGTCGTCTGATGGACTTTTTAGGGAGTCCTGTAAAGACCCCGTTACAGTAGTCTAGTCTGCTAAAGATAAATGCATGGACCAGTTTTTCTGCATCCTGCTGAGACATGAGTCCTTTAATCCTTGATATATTCATAAGGTGATAGTAGGCGGACTTTGTAATTGTCTTAATGTGGCTGCTGAAATTAAGGTCTGAGTCTAAGATTACACCAAGGTTTCTGGCTTGGTTTGAACATTTCATCGTTGCAGATTGGAGCTGAGCAGTAACCTTTAACCTTTCTTCCTCCAAAAACAATCATTTCAGTTTTTTCTTTGTTTAAGTGAAGAAAGTTCTGGCTCGTCCAGTCATTGATTTGTTCAATGCATTTACTCAGTGTTTGTATGGGACTATAATCCCCTGGTGATATGGTGACTATTTTTAAAAACTGCATACTTAAATCCCTTTACGGGGGCGTGGTTTGCCGGCTATGGAGTGAGGTGTGTTTCACGTGAGCTCCCGCTTAGCTTCTTTTTTCAATTAGTTTTAAACAGTGCAAATTATTTCAAAAGATATCAAAACATCTTTCAAATCAAGTCTAAGAAGAAGACGTAGACCCGCTGGAATACAAAGATGGCATCAAGCTTGTGAAAATATAAATACACCGGATCCTGAAGCACTAGGCAGAACGCCACCCCGGACCAGAGCGCCACCAAGAGTCTGGACAAAATGACCCTACATAGATCATTTTAGATCAATAAAATCATCTTTTAATCAATGTTTTTTGACATCATGTTTGTATTTTAAGTTAGTAGCCGGGTAATAAGCTGGGTCAAGAAGTCTTGTCTCACCCTGTCTGGATTACCTTTCCCATAACAACCTGCTAACCATACATAATCCCTTACATACTGCCTAAACTACACCAAATATCGTATCAATAGATGCCTCTGGTGAAGAATGAGAAAGTGTTGGATGTAGAATTGCACATTAAAGATTGTGCATGACTTTTCCTAAGATATCTCAAATGTTGTTGGAGGATATTTTCACAATGTAAGCTAAAAAAGAACAGAAAGAGTCATTACACCCACAATGCATTATAAGAACTCCTTTATTTGCTGTAGCTTGAAGTATGTAGCTCTTGCTTCAGTACTGTATGTTCCTTAAGGTAATTACAGCTTACTACTAAACGTCCATTGAACAGGATCATTATCCACAGAGCTGCTCCAAAGTATTCAGGTGATGTACGAGATGGAAAAGTGTTAGACGAGTTGATGAGGGAACAATATGTCCACACTTCATCACAAAGTAATACCTGTAATTCATCAGTGTAATGAGATATAACAGAGAGCATGCATCTCTGTCCATTCAAATGGAATAGTAAAATAAAATGAGAGTTTTAAAAGTCACTGAGTATGCAAGGCCACGTTTGTTGCTATGCCCGCCATCCCTCGAGTCACAACAAATCCAAAGGTCATATTACACCTTCACACCTCCAATCATCTCGCTTTTTAAAAACCGGTCCAACTGCAGCACTGAAATTTGAAAATGTTTGCTTTCACAGGAAATAATGTGTCGTCACTCAAGGCCGATCATCACCCGTTTAGCTTCTAACATGGCGAGTTAATCACGCTCTTTCAGCTCCGAAACCCCATCTTGTCCCGTTTACTGAGACTCATTGCTCAAGGCTGCCTAAACACACACTTTTTTAGCCTTATTAACATTAGCAGGGACAGACTGAGGAGCTGCAGACGCTCTCAGACTAATTCCCTTATTCCTGAGGGGGGCTGCGGTGATGTATGAGGGGAATGAGATGGGAGGCACAGGTCGATTGGCCAGCACTGTCGCCATCACACCGTAATGAGATCTCAGGGGGAGGAGAAAATAGAGGCCGATTCCTCCAACTCCCTGCCTGCATAATACTAATTGGGCAGAAAAGGGTAAGTAATATGTAGGAAGTTTCTATGACATTATTGAAAAGTGAAGCACATCCATACCTCCTTCTGACAAATATCATCAGTGGAAATAATTGACACCCATGAGTGCTTTTTTATATAATGGCTGATCATTCATTAGCTGAACTACACACAGCTCAAAGATGGCGAACATTTCTACTTGCTCTGTAACAGATATTTGAATCCAATTTTCTAATCTCCTTATACCAATCACAAAATCCAGGCTCAATCAGATTTCAGTAGAATAAATAATATACACAAAGGGTGCCGGTTCACCAAACAGTTTAAGCGCCACATATACAGAGGTTATAGTCCTCGTCACGGCTGGTTTGACCCCCGGCCTTGACCCTTTGAAAAGGAAGGAAAGGTACTTTATTGATCCCCAGGGGGAAAATTCAATTTTTTTCACTCATGCTATTTTGGACATCCTACACATAAAGTTTTTTTTGTTATATACATACAAATGCACACAAATGCAGTGAACATGCTTAGGGAGAGATATCAGAGTGAGGATGCTGCCGTCAACCAGCACACCCAGAGCAGTTGGGGGTTCGGTGCCTTGCTCAAGGGCACCTCGGCAGTGCCCAGGCAGGTGAACCAGCACCTCTCCAGCCACCAGTCCACTTGCCAAACTTTGCCCATACTGGGACTCAAACCGGCGACCCTTCAGTTCCAAAGCCAAGTCCCTGTGGACTGAGCTACTGTCGCCCCCGCATGTCATCCCCCACTCTCTACATTCCCCTTTTTCTCTTCAGCTGTCTTAAAAAGCAAAAAATGTTCCCATAATAATAACTTTAATTAATCTTGTACACATTATTTGGCTGATATAACCCTACAATGCAGCACAAAACCTGTACTGCAACATGAGTGCTAACACCAAACTGAATCCTTGCATAATGAGGACAATTGGCCTCATTTGCCAAAATCTTCATATGTTTTTACTGAAGTATGTTCCTGAGAAGGTTCCTTAAAGAATCTTAGTTGAGCCGGTTGTGCTCCAACAGCATGTGAAAACAGCTCTTTGATTCTCAACACAGAGCTAATATCAGAGAAGAGTCAGTGAATGTCCTAACCATAGACTGTATATATAATGGACAACGTCGCTCCGCCTTTTCCCATTGTACGGTTTTGAAGCCAAAATATCCCGTTCCAGAACGCAGCCATCTTGTATATTTCTGCAGCCAGAGTCTGCGCAGTAGAGAATTTGTGTGTTTCCATGGTAACAAGCCCCGCCCTGCAGCGTAGCGTCCCAAGATCCTACAGAGTTTCTCTCCACGGCAGCTGTCAATCAAAGTAAAACCGGATGTAAAACCCCATTTTTTAACCTCTAATAACTAACTGTATTTATTTTTTTATAGTTTGACCGCAATTCAAATGAATGGGGGACACGCAGTTGTTGACCTATACTGCAGCCAGCCACTAGGGGGAGCAGTTTTGGTGGTGGCCTCACTTCGAGTGAGATGAGGTCCATTTTATATACAGTCAATGAGCCTAACACAGGACTTCCAGCAGATCCATGTCCAGTCCATCTACCATCTGCAGCGGTCTGGCTCCGTGCCCTCTAGTCCATCAACACCCATTGGTTGCGTTTTTGGAATGCAGCATGGTGACTGAGGTTTTCCCACAGTAATTACTGATCAAGGATTCTCCTCCTCCTCCTCCTCTCCTCATCCATGTTGTCTTTCTGGTCCTCTGAAAACCTCTGACCTGTTGACTCCAGGCCTGGCTCCGCTCATCATGACGATCTGCTGATAACACAGAGTGTTTTATTCTGAAAATTAACCGGATGTTTTCATTTTGTTTGGTGACTGACTTCCTGTCCCGCTCCATCTGCTCTGTTGAGATTGATGCGTCGTGCTCTGGCATCTAGCAAAAATAGATGTCCGACCTGCCGGATCAGAGACACAGCCGGAACACAACGGAGCAGATCCAGTGGGAGTTAACACATTGACTAGAATAGAAACAATCAGATCCGGTGCTGTGATGGATCGGAGATGGACTGGACACGGACTGGACACAGATTTGGTGGATTTGGCTGAAGGAACCGTTGGTGAATGAGACCAGCTGTCGTTTAACTGGTTTGTGTTTTGGTGCAGAGTACAGTCAAAGTGACATTTCCCAAGCTCAAACAAACTTTCTCTTCTAGCTTTGCATGTTTGTTTGTTGCTGTTGTTATTTGATAATCACCAAAAAGTCATTTCCTCTTTGCTTCTTTGAAACAGAAGTTGCAACTGAGTGGCAGCCATGATTAATTCATCGTGGCAGTACAGCAGTGTGCAGTCGACAGTTTTCAAGCAACACAGAAAGACGGATTTATTTTAAAACAAGGGATTTTTTTTTCAAGGCTGTGAAATGATGGATTGGATTTGTGCATGACTTACCATACTAGGTCTACATGTATTAAAAAAGCCAAAATGCTTCCAAGTCTGTGCCAAAGTTAAAGGCCCTTTTTTTCTGTGCCAGAGTAAGAATTCTCCATTTTCAAAGTGTGCTCCAGAAATAAAGGATTTACTCAGTTTGGTGCAAAAGAACTTTGCTGGGCTGACTTAAAACCTTCAGTGTCACTCATGTCTTTACATCTCTGCAGCCTGGTTACTAAACATAGTAGAGTATATGAATGTGTAATGACATGCTAATCAATCACACATGGGTGTAATATCTAGTCACCCACATGCTGCTTTTCCATTGACTGTATTTGATATCTAGCATAAGTGCAGTTTTTCCACCGTGTTGAGCAATTTCAATGTATTCACAATCCATGATTCCTGCTCTTAACTCATCTGCTCCACTAGCTGCTATATTCCATCATTTGCACATTGACTGGGACTTCCCAAGTGAAAAATGTGGAGGTGCAGATGGGTGTGTGTTAATGTGTAAATGTACGTGTGTGAAGCATGAGCTTGGAGACAATCCAGGGGCAGAAACTGTGTGGAAGGCACTTTGCAAATTGCATTGATCTCTCCCTAGACCTGCCTTCCACCTGCTGCCCATCCTAATGTCTGTGTTACAGGAAGAGGAGAGGGGGGGCTGTGCAGTTGGAAACGCCCACTTCATTTCACTTCCCCCTGATGTTTTCTGCCTCTTTCCCCCCGTGGTTGTCCTTGTCTTTTTCTCCTGTATCACTTTCACGTGTCAGTTTCTTAATTAATCTCCTTCCCCCCACGCCTTCACTCGCCATCTATCACACACACATTCATACGGACGTCCACCTGCAGCAGCATATTACACACTCTCCTCTGTTAATCATTGGTATTACTTACATGCTTTCCCCTGTCCTGTCCCTCTAATTACGACATTATTAGTTGTCACAGTGATGAACAGCAGTTAAGATCCAGAGCGGGGCTTAATGAGCGAGAAATGATAGTGGAACACGGCTAAAGGGTAGATTGTAACCTTGTTGACATTTTTTTCCTTTCTCTGTGTAATTAATTTGAGATGTAAAATATTTAAAAGGTTCTTTGACTAAAAATCATTTGCCTATATTCCGGTTTCAAGCTTACATTTGGAATGTGTGAGAATGTTGCAGCTGGTTCTCAGCACACATTGACACGTAGATGTCGGCTCCCGTAGCATTGGTATTCCATGATGCAACATATTTTTGCTGGACAATTACTGAGATCATGTGTAAGCAGTTTGGGAAATCAAAGCCTAATTAGGCTTAATGATACTCCCTTCACTTGGACGGCAGCCAAGCATAAGCACACTGTCGTGAAAATTACATGAAAAGGCTTCTTGTAAGCTCTTGGGATTTGTTTATTTACAAAATGAAGCAGGAGAAATCAGAGGGATTTCATATTAAACTGCTTTTCTGGACTTAATTGTGGCATTGACTGCTCGGTTAGATTAGTGATTTTATTCTTCAGATATTTCAAATTAGCACCAAAATCTTCATGAACACATTTTCATCCGCTCTAATCTTTTTATTAAATATGTAAAGTAAAGTTTCAGCTCTAACAGCCTAAGAGAAAGAGAACAAATGTGACATTTAATTATTAAAACGCAAAGGTGCATTCATAATATTCATGACGCATGTTCTACACATCTGGTCTTTACCTACATGCACAGCTAAAAGGTGTTACGTAATTATCACAAAACGCTGAGGTTAAATGTCCAGTCAATAAAACATTACATCTGTAACCAAAGCCTCCAGCCATGACAGCCCGTACCTTCATCACTGCAGCTTCACATTTTGAAATACTGGGTAGTTCTGCCTGGTCTCCAAGTCTGCATATTGAAGATGGACTGTAAACCAATGCATTTCCCTTTATATTTGCATACTTCATCTCAAAGTGTGTGAAGTTTACATCCAGACTCAGCTGTATCTTCTGGGAAAGTGATAAAATCATGATTTATTAAATAATATTAAGGGTATTTTCAGGTCATTTCTCAACATAAATCCTTAACTAGTGCCGTAAACTGTATAAATAATGAACTTAGTATCCGTGACGTCACCCATCTGTTTCTGAGCTCTGTTTTGAAGCCAATCATCGGTGGGAGCCATATTGGAAATGCTGAACTATACCAAACTAAGGGTGCTTCTCAAAGCTCTAAACGTCCATCCTCGCGTCTCTTCCTCGCGTCTCTTCATCGCGTCTCTTCCTAGCATCTTAGTCCCGCCCACCAGAGATGCGAGGAAATGAAACCAGAGTAGAGAGGATATTTGCATTTGGAGAATTGAGACATCCTCTCCTCTGGAGCGTCACGTGAAGCGACGTCGGCTTGTGATGACGGCTTTAACAGCTGTTTGTGTCTGCACACATGTTCACTGTAATAACTCTGATACATATAAACAGTGACAGAGCTCTGTCTCTGTGTTTACATGTCTAACACACACTTGAAGATGAAGAGAATCTGCTCTCTGTTTATTCTGTCCTGAAGCATCACGGATCGATTCACTTTTAAAATGCCTCATTATTAAATTATTTATTACTTTAAGGGAAAATATAAACCATGCAACTCTTTTCAAACCCCTGTGCTCATTAATGTTCAGCCTCATATGAAACTTCATTAACCTGACAGAAAAATAACAAGTGTTTTTACTAACAGACAAACTTTACTGTCAGACTTTTATTCTCTTCATGATGAAAACGAGAACACACAGGGGAAACTAACAGGAGAAACAACTGATCATATATTCTATCTATGATATTAGACCATCAATCTATTTCATTAGACAGTGAATCTGACAAAAAAAATCAGATATAACATCCATCCTATGTTATATTGAATTTATGATTTTGCGTTCAGTATTTTGTTTTTAAAATTCACATCAAACACTTTTTAATCTCAGCTCATCACACACAGACTGTTTAGAAACCAACATATGTTTATGATCTGTTTCAGGGCACCCTTAGAGACTGTTTTAAGGTCCGTCTTTTCTCTGTTATTAAACTCAGCTGTAGTTTCGGTTAAGTATTGCTTGAGAAAACTAGCTTTCTTTCACATTGATCGAACAATCATGAGCATGTTCTACCATGCTTTTATCGAATCTGTTGTGTCCTTCTCCCTAGTCTCGTGGTTTGGCCAAATCACTCTGAAGGAAAGGAACTCTTTAAACCAGATAGTTAAATGGTCAAGCAAGTTGATTGGTGAGCCACAGGCATCCACAGCATCCCTGTACACTAACCAGTTACAGCGGATAGCCACCTCTATTTTAAATAATGCCTCACACCCTCTGCACAGTGATTTCCAGCTTCTTCACTCTGGACGACGGTTTTTAGTCCCAAGGTGCAGGACACAGCGTCACAAGAAAAGCTTTGTTCCTGCTGCTGTTACTGAGCTGAACAAGCAATAGCTTTTATTTTCCCACACAGTCAGCCTCCAATCTTATGACTTGAGCCCAGATTGTCTTATTTATTCATGTGATTCCATTGTTTTTATTGGTTGACTGTTTTCTGATATGCTTTTTAAAATGGAACCTTTAGCACTTTTATCATTTTATCATTTTATCATGTCTATTCATTTTACCATTTTTAGTGTTAGATTAGTTTTTAGGATATTTTTTGTATGTTTTGCACATTAAGTAGATTGTTCTGTCTGAAGTCTATCTTGTAATTTTGTATCGACCTAACATCTCACTGGCTGCAAAACAAGTTTACCTACGGGTACAAATAAAGTAACCTGAGTCCGAGCCGCTGCAGCGTCCAATCAGTGAGTGATATTCGATAAGGGGGCGTGTCTGTCAGAGAAAAGACTTCCGCAAAGTCTGCTCTCGTGTTTCCTCGATTATCCCTCCTCGGATCAGTCTCCTCGCTCCTCACTCCTCTCTCCTCCAGCAGCGTTTAGAGCTTTGGGACGCAAGTTAAAATGACGCGTCAGTAAGTACTTCTGGTTCGACCGAGGAGCGAGGAGACTGCAGATTAGAGCTATGAGATGCACCCTTAGTGTGAGGTAAAGAGGCGGGGTTTGAGCCTCCTAGCCAACAGCTATGTGTTCCTGCCTGTCACTCAAGTCAGTCATGTCCTTATTTGGGCAAAACTCGTAATTGGCTACGTCGACTGTGGTGGAAAATGAATGAATAAACTGTTGTGCCTTGTGTTTCTCTGTGCTTCTGTAAGACTGATAGGAACTGTTGCAGGTGCAGTTCTCCCAGGTCATACACAGAAGGCTTTTGTTTGATAAGAAGTAAGGTTTTCTGTATTCCCATGACTCCTTCTTTCACAGATCCTGTATTCTACCCATCAATGATCTTTGTTAAACCACAGGATGTTACCTTTTTTTGGAAGAAGCTTCCTGTCAATGTACCACATCTGTTTTGATTCTTTTCTATAGACTGTTTGAACTCACATTTCTGGGGGCAGAGGCCATCTGACTTCGACTGAGAAAAGCTCACTTGTTTTCTCCCTCTTTGCAAAGAGCACTGATAACACAACTTGACAAAAGACAATCATTTGTCTCTCCATGAGTTTATTTCATCTATCACGCTGACATCATAGCCTGAACAAGAAATTGCCATTACAAGACCCAAGCTTGTTTTTGTGTACCAGGCTGTAAACATGTTGATTTCTGCTGCAAAGATCGTCTTCTTTGAATGGGTGTGTATGTGGTTTCCTGTGTTTCTGCAGCCAGCCTCAAGTGGATTCTTGATGAACTGCAGTTTATAACACTTCTGCATGGGCTTCATATTTTGAGACCGGAGGTTGCCGGTTGACTAGTGCAGAACTAATCTTAATGTTACGCCTGAAAAGACGCTCTCCTGCTGTAAAGGCATCATTTTGGATCACTTTTTTCCACAGCACATTAAAGGTAATGTTAGATCCTTTTTTGGCTTATGCAGAAACTCAATTAACTCCTTCTTAATTTCAGATTTGACGGCTGAAAAGCTCTTCTTTCTGGCATTATGCATGCTGATACCACTAGATTTTAAATGGCTCAGAAAACTGCAGTAATTATCTAAATGACAAACAATACATTATGATCTTATTACAGAAATTTCAGCTTAAAATCACTGCCTCCCTTTTTATACTGCAGCAGCCTCATTTACCTACAGTCTGAGTGCATCTCATCTACTGCTTTACTATCCTTTGTACTCCTAGTTTTAAAGTTTTAAATGTGATCCTCTCCTCCTCCCTTTGTGACTATCCTATAAGTGTGTATTTACTCTGCTGTTTCTGTTTTCTGTATAGTGAATATTTAACTCAGACACTGCCATTGGGGCACATCTGAAGGTGTTTAAAGACCTTTTGTATCCATGCCTGACACCAGAGTACAGCTTGCGGCGTGTTTCTCAGACTATAGAGCCGTTTAGGGTTATTTTCATTCTGAGCATTACTTTTTTTTTGTCCAAAATGAACCTCATCCAACATTTCACAGACTACTGAAGCACAAGGGTATTATCCCTGTTTTCTATTTTGTGCAGCCATCTGTGACTGGTGTCTCTTGAAAATAGGTCTATCTTAGCCTAAGTAAGCCAGAGTGTTTTCCCTCACTTCACCTCACTGGATCCTGTGCAAACAGCTCTGTTAACACTCAGGTGCACAGGGGAGTCCAGCTCCCTGGTTAATGCTCCTGTTTTTGTGTTTGTGATGATGGTGGACCCTTGGGGATGGTTGTTGTACTTTCGAGAGCTCAAGCCATGCCACTCCTCTGGCTTGAAGAAGCTGCCAATGCAGTAACAAGTCCCCCCAGACTCTATAAGGGGCCCTGCAGGGTGATGTTGACTGTCCTGCTTTATCTGCCCTCGAACCTGCACGCACCGTCCCACTGCGGAAGCTTCTCTGCAAATATACAGTTAAATATAGGTCATACTGTACACGGCTGAGAGGACACACAAACACTCAGAGGGTGCATTCATACACACTCACACACTTACAGTGTTAAAGGGCATGTAAACAACTTCACAACACTACAAATATTCCCTTCCATTAGGGTCACGGAGCTACAATAAAGAAAACAACTGCAACAAGCTCATCCATTGATTTTCCTGTAACTGGTAATAAACATAAATATAAATGTTTCATTTTATTGTTCAGTTCAATAAAGGAGTTGTTAAACACAATGCAGCTTTCTCGGAGTCGGAAATCATTCGCCTGTAATAAAACAGCAATAAGTCACTCTGGTTGTAAAACTGAAGATCATTGCTGTTGTTCAATAACATATTCTCCTGAGATTTATTCAAGATGCCAATTCTGAATTGGCACGCCAGTAAAAAGGGCCTCATCTGGCCGCAAGCCAATATTTGTTGGCAAGAAATCTGCATTCACAGTGACAAGCTATTAAATCAAGAAACAAAGGTTGCAGGGCTTTCAAAGTTGACTTAACATAGCAGAGGACTGTTTATACACAAAGAGGGCTGCTGGTTCATGGTGCAGTTTTGGGAAGGGGGAGCTGTTGTGCATAGACACAGTGAAATCTGATTGAAGTAACCCGAGTCTACACGTTGCATCTGCAGAAACACAATTGGAAAAGCACTTTAAGCCCCTTCAAAATAAAGTTTGGATCACCAAAAAGGTTGATTTGGTCTGACACCGTATATAACAGTAAGACAGTTCTTGTTACTACACCAGTGTGTTTTCTTTTTACCTTGACAAGGTTCGACTACAAACTTCCTGCAGTCTTTTTCAGAAGAGTCATGTGATGTTGTGACTTGTTGCGGCTGATTTATAGAGGTCTGAGTAAGACTGTCGGTCAACAGGGGGCATCATCGTCCTGCCGCTTCAGGTAGAGCGACCAAACCTGTAGACTTGACTTCACTAGCTAGACTCTTCTCTTCTGAATTGTCCAACTTCCATTCCATCTGCAGAGTCCCTCTCTACTTTCAAAAGACAGCTAAAGACCCAGCTCTTTCGGAAGCACTATGCACTTAGCTAGACTGTTCTCCACTGTTGTCCCCAGTGGCAGATCTTGTCTTCCAGCTACAGTTGACTCTCACTGTCCTGCTCTACTCTGGGAATCTGTGTTCAGGTCTGGAGTGACCCAGCACTTGGTACTTTGGTCATTACTGTGATGAAGACAAGTTAATTGTTGATGAAGATAATGGAAGGTCTTAAATTGTTTGGTTGCTTAGTTCTAGATGTTCCTTATTTTACAAAAAAATTAAAAATAAATTAAAAAAAATCCTTACTTACTTTTCTGCATTGCCTTTACACTGCTTGGCAGTACCTGCACCCAAATGGACTTGAAGCACTTTGTTACTCTTGATCTTGTTTCCTCTTGTCTAGATCTTTGCTTGTGTTGTTCTTGTTCTCTTATGCACGTCGCTTTGGATAAAATCGTCTGCTAAATGACATTGTAACATTGTAACATTGTCACCATAGACTGTAAAATAAATGGACTTATTATCTGTGACGTCACCCATCTGTTTCTGAAGCAACTGCTTTGAGCCCAATTGTTGATAGGAGCCATATTGCTGCTGTCGAGCGATTGTGCCGTCAAGAGGCGGGCTTTGAGCCTCCTAGCCGACAGCTACAGTGTTCCCGCCTGTCAATCAAGTCAGCTGTGCCTCTCATTGGAAGACTCGTAATCTTAATATCTTTGAAATTGCTGCTTTAGAAAGTGATTCACCCCCGTACAGCGTGTGCCGATCAAGAAATGAGCTACAGACTACACTCATTTTTTATACCAGGCTGTAAACATGTTTATTTCTGCTGTAAAGATCAGCTTCTTTGAATTGGTGTGTATGTGGTTTCCAGTACTTCCAGGGCCAGCCTCAAGCGAATCTTTGATGAACTGCAGTTTTTAGCACTTCCGCATTGGATTCATATTTTTAGACCAGAGGTTGCCGTAGTTAGTGAAAATAATTTACAATTTGTTTATTTGCACTAAGTGTATTTCAATTCATTTATGAACACAGTTTCCACAATTTGTTACCATGTTTGCATGTGTTCATGATCAGAATGTATTTATCTGAAAAGGCCCTTTTACCTCTGTGTCCTAATTTATGATATAATAACATCTCTACTTACTCTAAGACCTTTTTTGGACACATCCACAGGGTCATTAAATGAAACATAAGAATACACCTGCTTTTTCCACTAAAAGCGTCTTTGAAAATACTACAACAAATGGCTGTAACTTGCTCAGTAAAGGTTTGATAGTGACAAAAATTTATTTGGAAGTCTAAAACACCTAAGTACAACTTTCTAACAAAACAAAACAAAACTTCCTGACGTTTTGTCTGAGTTCACAGTAAAAAATGACCTAAATTTCCAGACGATTTTTAAAAAACTTAAGTACTTTCATCCATTATCAGACAAAACTAAAGTAAAACTGGTACTTTAAATGCAGCACAGTGAAAGATAAGGTTCTCCTGAATAAAATGATGTATGGCACTTGATGCTGAGGGCTTCAATAGGTTAGAAAAACAAGAAAAATACAGGAGAGTCTGGCGCCCCCAAAAATGGTCTAGGTCTTTAAGGGTTAATAACTGGTCTGGATCAGTAAAAGAAATTACAAATATGAAAAGTATTGACTGTAATATGCTGTATGACGCACACCAGGGGCTTGTGTTATGACAGGAGGAACGTATATTTTCTTATTCCCCGGTTACAGCTCACACTGTTCAAACTGAGCTTTGTTCATAGACGTCAAACATATTTACCTGAAATTGCTCCGTGCTCAAATCAGTATCCATTTCATGATTTCATTGCTTTTTTTCAACCATGAAGTGTTTTTCTACCTTGATTTAATTACTGACTGTTCTTGTTTTTATTGTTTGAAGTGATGACACACAAAAAAACAAATGCTACAGTTATTAGACTGCAGAGTACAAAGTCCACTCTGAAGTTTTCTGCAGCGGACGGAAATCAAGCTTTCAAAAAGAGAATCGACTTTTTGTACACATGTTGTAAAAGTGTTGATGCTGTAGCCTATGTAGAACACACACACACACTCTCTCACACACACACATTTCTAATTTCCGCCCTTCTCCTCTTTCTCACTCCATCTGCAGGGCCAACTGGGCGAGTCGCCTGGGCGGGTCGACAGGTCAACAGGGAGCAGAGTGAGCAGTGAGGGAGAGGAGGCACACATGTGGAAAAACAGGCTGAAACTGGTCCAGAATCAATTTTCATCATCTCGGTCGGCAGCTGCTGCCTGGTTAGGTGATGTGAAGGAGGAGTGAACTAGACCGAGCATGATGTTACGGAGCACAGGATCAGCCACCATCAAAGGATGAGGAGGATGGTTTGAGATTTGTGTTTGTGTGTCTGGAGGGCTGTTCCAGGGCTTGAACTTACCTCTGCAGATGGTGCCGTTGCCAACGTAGCCCGGCTTGCAGGTACACAGGTGTCCTCTGATGGTGTTGGTGCAGATGGCGTTCTCATCGCACAAATTTAGTCCGCTGGCGCACTCGTCATGCTCTAAGGGAGAAAAAAAAAAGAGAGAGAGAGAGACTCCTCAGTCGGGGTAGCTGGTGTGTGTTCGCTGTGTGAAAGATCATTCTGAAATGCTCATTTCTCTCTCAGCTGAGCAATCCCACTAATGAAAAGATGGTCAACAAGGTAATTGACTGAATACAAGAGACCCTAGGTGAGCTGACATCCATCACCATCCACGTTGCCAAACATAAGTCACACTGATCAGAATGGATGAGGGATTTCTTCCATGAAGTGTTCTCCTCACATTAACTGGGACAAAGTGTTTGTTTTTTTCCGAGCAGTGTTAGCATTGAAACAAAAATCAGACAGGAGAGGTGTTTGGAGCAACAGCTGATATGCCAGGTGTGCGACTGATTGCTAAATATCAGCTGCAATTAGCCTAATGATGTTGGCTTGAACACTTGTGACTAGTGAGGCCAAACATCAAGAAACATATCAACACTTAACATTCAGGAAATCAGGCAAATGAGCTGAGGCATCTCAAAGCTGTCCGACCACCACATCCTAACAGATCATCTGCTGCTGGAAAATCGCTG
This sequence comes from Notolabrus celidotus, assembly GCF_009762535.1. Taxonomy (NCBI): domain Eukaryota; kingdom Metazoa; phylum Chordata; class Actinopteri; order Labriformes; family Labridae; genus Notolabrus; species Notolabrus celidotus. The sequence goes on from NC_048274.1 coordinate 3,240,964, forward strand.
ATATAACTGTAGATATGAGCTCATTAATAACTTAGCGCTGAACCTTGTCCTGGTTTCATCTTTATGATGTTGTTTACATGAAGCGAGAGACTCACATCTATTACATCCCTGCATACAAGATCATTATAGCATTCATTTCAATTTACATTTGTGCAGTTGTGCATACTTATGGTGCACGCATAGACGCTTCATAGAACCATAGACTGTATAAATAATGGACGTAGTATCCATGACGTCACCCATCTGTTTCTGAAGCGCTGTTTTGAGGCCAATCGGCGTCTGGAGCCATATTGCTGCTGTTGAGCAATTGTGACGTAAAGAGGCGGGCTTTGAGCCTCCTAGCCAACAGCTACAGTGTTCCCGCCTGTCAATCAAGTCAGCTGTGCCTCTCATTGGAAGACTTGTAATCTAAATATCTTCAAAGTTTTTGTACCAGGCTGTAAACATGTTTATTTCTGCTGTAAAGATCAGCTTTTTTGAATTGGTGCGGATGTGGTTTCTGGTATTTCTGGGGCCAGCCTCAAGCAGATCCTCGATGAACTGCAATTGTAACACTTCTGCATTGGACTCATATTTTTAGACCGGAGGTTGCCGCTTGGATAGAACCCATATAGACTTTAGACTTTATTGTCCCCTTGGGAAAATTATTTTCCACAGCACCTTTCTGCATTTCCACAGACAGAGACAATCACAAGAACATACACTGTAAGCTCAACAAAGTATCCACAAAGACATCAACACTCAGACAGAGTTGTATAATTCAGCGAGGTCTTTTTGGTCAGGGATCAGGGATCAGGCTCTTCCCAAGGCGAGTCCTTCTGCACCTCAGTGCTCTGTACCTGCGTCCTGAAGGGAGTGGGATGAGGCGGGTGTTTAGTGGATGTGTGATGTCCTGTTCTATTGAGGTTGCGATGCGTATCATGGCCCTGATGTTTAAGTCTGTGAGGTTTGGTGTGGGGAGACCGATTATTTTAGAGGCTGTGGTGGTTATGCGTGTGAGTTTGGCCTTGTTTTTAACAGACAGCATATATCTTATTATATTACCTTGTGTTGTTTGATGCTGTGATGTGAGGCTTGGACCAGCTCTTAGTTATGCTGCTATAGGCTTAGGCTGCTGGGGGAACTGGCGCACTGACACACTGGGATCCAATCTCACCCCCTTCCCTCCCTGTCCCATCAAAGTTACTAACCATAGACCTTTCTGGAGTCCCTGAGCTCCCTTGTCTCATAGGTTCCTCTGAGCTGCCGTAGACGTCGTCCTGCTGCGGACGTTCTGGACTCCAGCTGATACAGACGTGCTGGACTCCAGCAGCAACAGCTTCTACTACTCGTCTCATCACTATCACCTCTCTCTCTCTCTCTTATTCTCCTCTATCTATCTTTCCAGACCCAACTCGGTTGAGGCATGATGGCTGTCTAACATGAGTCTGGTCCTGCTGGAGGTTTCTGCCTGTTAAAAGGAAGTTTGTCCTCACTGCTGTAACTAGCTAAATACTGCAAGGTGCAATGCTCATGATGGATTAAGGTGGGGTAAGACTGAGTCTTACCCTGTCTTGAAGTTGGGTCTCTGTTCATAATTTCACATAGTGGTCTAGACCTCCTATGTTTGTAAAAGCGTCTTGAGATAACTTTTGTTGTGATTTGGCGCTATACAAATAAAGATTGATGTATTCAACGGCCTCAGAGACCACCGTTATTTACATTGCTCCCTTGTAGACCATGCCTCTTTCTTAACAAATACATATCAATAACTCCTCCACCATCACCATGTTTGGTGTCAGAAACTTTGGCTCTTGTTTAATGCTGATCCCGACATAAGGGACGGTTAATTCTTTAAAACATACGCACCTATTTTCAAAAATAAAGGAAGCATAATTCAGTCTTCAACCAGCACTGAACGTCCTGAAACCTGGATAAGGTTCTTTCGTGCTCTGGTATTCTGTTTTCCCAAAAAGATAATAAGGGCTCATTCAGCCCTTAAAAAGCTTCAGATCTAAGGAGACAAATCCTTCCTACCCAGTTATTACAGCTCATCAAAACAAGAACAGTACAAATATGGAACAATGTGTGCCTTTTCCTGCATTGTTAACTGCCTCTTAACACAATGCTTGCCTGTGTAGGAGGCGTTCACTGCAGATGGCTGAAGAGATGCCAGCTGAATCAGTCACAGCAAAAAAAAGAAAAGAGGGAGCTTCACTTCAGCTGAGTCCTCCACAGCTGACAACAGAGAGAGTACGACTACTGTCATGTCAAAAACTTGCAAGTGCAATTTTGACATTTCCACCCTTATCCTTGAATTGAAAGCCACATGGTGCTAGATAAATTGTAATGCAGTAAAACGGAGTGCATTTTATGATAAAAAACAGTGGAAGGTCAGCAGCACAGAAATACAGCCAGTAATACGACACAGAGCTGTACATGCTCAGGGTCAGTGTTTTATATCCTGCTGGGTACCGTGAACTGCTCTCTTGCCTTTTATACGTCTGCTGTTAGCTAGAGAGAATAAGAGGGAGGTTTAGCACTGCAGGTGGTGCATGATTAACCACCAGTAAAAGACCTTCTACTAAACCGTAATTCATCCTGCTGCTTTGACTGAGTAAGTTAGGAAGCTGCACGGCAAAACTTTAGCTCAAGGTATTAGTGAATTATCCTTGACTTTGCTCAGACTGTGACGCAGGCTGAGGACTAAGAAAAGAGTTAAAGGCACGTTCCACCAAAAACTTGAGTGTTTGTAATCAGAACCTTGCTGCACGCTGGCTCAAAGGTGACTCAGTAAAGAGTGAGGCTTTGACAGTTTTTGCCCAATCCAGTTTTTCCCCCTTAATCCTAACCGTGCATTTCAGGTGATATGAAGGTAAGGTGTTGACTTAAATTCGGGAGCAGGACCATGCCTGAACCACACCCTCAATCACCTGACAAGCCTACTTAAATGTAACCAGCCTACTCCAACCGTTTGTTTCTGATTCTTCAACCCACCCTTCCTCACCTTTCTCTACACCACTTAACCTTTTTCCTTGTCCCCTTCTACTCAACTTGTGCTCACTTCTTCTAGGCCCTTGTCTACTTCCAGGTACAACCCGGGTCAAGATCAGCTCAGCAGGATAATGCTGAAACATAACCCCATCCTGAGTCCCGTCCTTCTGCTGGGCCACACTACGCACCAATAATTCATTAAATGTTCAAACTTATATCCTTGTGTGCCGTGGTCCTTGCTAGTGAAAATTTATTAAATAGGATATGCTGTTTCTCTTAGTCAGGGTAATGGCCATCTAGCTGCAAAATTGAGCTTTCTTTAGATGCAGACGGCATTCAAGTGGTAAAAAATGCTTTCCTACCTGAGGCAGTATAACTTGGAACAAGGCAACCAGTGTAGCAAAGACAGCCTCACAAATAGACATGACATTAATTAAGACTAAATATTTTAGAGATTGCTCTCTTGGAAAAGAGAAGAGACACAAAGTTTGAGAGAGAGATGGTGGGAAAGACATGCACCAAATGGGCGCAGGAGTTGAATTGAGGACTTTTGTCAAATTTGCTAGGTCAAGATTTTAACCTCGTCACTCCTTATCGTTTTTCCCAAAGGCCTATATCCAGTCTATGACACTTTATTTGTAATATATATTTTTGGGGCTTTTACACCTTTATTGATAGGGGAAAGGACAGTGGATAGTGTAGGAAACTGGGAGAAAGTGGGGGAATGACATGCAGGAGAGGAGCCGCAGGCTGGATTCAAACCCACGCCGCCGACTACATGAGCGTACAACTTAACCAGTAGGCCAACTCCGAGCCCAGTCAATGAAAAATTTTTGTCCTATATATTTTGGGGGCTTTTACACCTTTATTGATAGGGGAAAGGACAGTGGATAGTGTAGGAAACTGGGAGAAAGTGGGGGAATGACATGCAGGAAAGGAGCCGCAGGCTGGATTCAAACCCAGGCTGCCCACTACATGAGCGTGCAACTTAACCAGTAGGCCAACTCCGAGCCCAGTCAATGACATTTTAAACTAACGTTAAGACTTGATTGTGCAGATCAACAAGTAGGTGCAGCCATGTAAGCAGCAAGGACCCTCAACTTCTTTCCAAATGCAAACTTGTTAAATCTATTAATTGGAATCCAGCAAGAAGCCAGAATCCTGTTAAAATGACTGAAACTGCAATGATAATGGGGATTGGGGGCTTTCCCCAAGCATTAATTGCCCCCCTTAAATTGCTCCATATTTACCACACAGCACAAGCAACACACTGCATCCATCAATCCACCCACTATTTATATCGCTGATCTCAGTCAGGGTCAATGGCGCTGGAGCCAATCCCAGCTGTCAGTGGGCGAGAGGCGGGGTACACAGTGAGCAGGTTGTCAGTCAATCACAGGGCATGAAGAGAACATGAAAACATCACTTAGAAGGGTTATTAACCACTGCACTACACTCCAGTTGAACATGCTTAAAATCTCCACAATGTATAAAAACATCCATTGTATTTTTATTCTTCCAGTGATTTTTATTCTGCTCTCAGCCAACAAAAGGAAAACTGAGCACTTATTTCTGACATCTCTGGATTCATAACTTCTCTATTCCATTTTGCATCCGCCTGCTGCAACATGTTAATCACACAGGAATCTCATGTGACACATCCCGTACCGCATGTTCGACTAATTAGCTCTGCACTGATAGATCCTAATGAAGCTGCTCTGGAGATGACCTGAGGCAACGGCAATCCTGCTTAAGTGGCAATGTGCAATTAGAGAAATAGAAAAGGGAAATCAGATTCATCCATTTTTAAAAAGGAGAATAATTATGACAATGTAAAATAATAATTGCTTATAAATATGGGATTCATTTATTTTAGGAACGTGTTTATTGATTTAAGTCTTGCTGCTGGGCTTATCAAGCTGATTGAGTGTCAGTTAATGCATCTTCAATTAGAATCTAACATGATTTTAGATGATTATAAACAATACATTAAAAGCATGCCTTGATGCTGCTGCAGTGGGGATAAACAGCAGAGCTGCTGCTGAAAGAGAGCCGCACTGCTGGAGCATTTTTTTTTTGTATCAAACCATGAACTGTCTCTTTAAGTGGCAGTCAGGACCTGGGCCTGAGGCTGCCTCCACTTACAAGGTACACACTCGCTAAAACACACTCCTCATTATTATGCAAAAGCCTCTGTGGGAGTCATGACTAATACATTCCCCTTAATTAATGAGAGTTGCTCATGAAGCCCCGAAGCAACTGGGAGAAATTATTTAGCTTTTCTGTTCCCATGGATTTCCTCCCCACGTTGAACTATAAAGTGGAGGTAAATGTCAACAGTGCCACTTGGATGTGTAGGACTTTATGTGATGGGATATAAAAGGCTGTCTATTTTAATGGCAGTGCATTGGAGGAAGAGTTACAAAATTAAATATTCAGTGTGCTAATGCCTGTGAGCATGGAAGAAGAGCAACACAAGCAAAACACTGGCGGCCGTGGAAGCTTATTTACTGTTTAATGTCCTCCGGCCAATTTGAAATTATCCAGTTGGAAGTGTAAACAGACAGATGCTGTGGCTGAAAAGATGGATAATGAGTAAGCGAGACACTGCCAAGCTGCATAAGCAATAAATCCCTTAGAAAACATACTTCAGGGCTCTAGCAGTTACTGTTGCATTGCAGCACAAGAGGAGCGCTAACAGGTTCTTTCATAACACTGCTTTTGCTGTGCACATCTGTCAGCTATGCAAGTGCCAGATACATGGTGCAGGAGCACAGGTGGAGGGACACCAGCGCACAGGTGGGAGGTTTATTCCAGTCGGGAGTTGTTTGGACTTGAGGGGGCAGATGGGTCTATATGTTCATAGCTAAAAAGTGCTTTCAAGTTGCACTCAAACACCTTTTTTTCATGATTATCTCTCATGGCACCTGTGATAATCAGCAGCAAATACAGGTGAGATTTGGATACCAGTCAGGAGTATCCTCGCTGACAGGGGGGAAACCACACAGGGAGCTTAGCATACCCGGGTTGTCTTTGAGTCAGCTGGCTCAACAAAGCTTGAAGATAACTCGTACCACATGTTGGTTATCAACCTTCTCTGTTAACTCAGACTCTCTGCTTCAGCATGTGTGCACACTCAGATAACGTCTGCTGAAATGTAGTGTTTCTTTTACCTGGAGGAAACAGGTTAACTGAGAAGAGGGAGACTGGAAGTGGGGCTCGGATCATGTCTATCACTAACTGAATTCAGAGGTTCTTGTGATGTGATGCATTAACAGTTTGTGTTAATGTAACTGCAGATCCAAACATTCTCAGAGGCCCACAGACTACATCAGCAGATGATCTTTATCATCCCTATATCATCCAGCAATAATTAATGAAATGATGTCACCTTGAAGCTAATTCAAAGTTGCAACTCTGACAAATCCTGGTCCCGACCAGGTTATAAATTTGAAGTTACTTTTGAAAGAGAGGCAGCTTATTGATACTGAAAACTTTGACTCAATGGACTCTGTACACCCTCCAGGTTTGGTTGCTCTTTTTCCTCTTTTCTTATGTTGTGTTTTTTTTTTAGTTTTCCTCCCTTTCCATTCCTCTTCTTTCTTCTCTTCACTTGATTTTGGAAGTTTCACCGTCCGTAGTCACCAGTCTTTTCTTTGTTTGATGTGCAACCACAACTCTGTACTTGTAACTCTGCAAAGACCATTGGCTCTATATACGCAGAGGACACATCCTCATGATTTAAAAGGGAATCTAATATGGCAGTGCCTCAACTTCACCTGTTACAATGGTCATCAGGGGATGACTCCACTGGTTTTAAAGAAACCTGGTTACAGGGTGCCAGTTTGGCCTGGTGGTTAGATCATGCATGCCTTGCAGAGAGGCTACAATCTTCAAGAACGCGACCCAGATTATATTTGAACCTGCGGCCCCTTTCCTGCATGTCACACCCCACTCTCACTCCCAGCTTCCTGCTCTATCCACTCACCTATCCTCTCTTAATAACAGCAGAAAAGCCCAAAAAATACAACTTTGGTTGTGAAAAACAAGATTAGAAAATGATCCTGCGTCTCACTTAATGTGTTCATCTCAGCATGTTGTAAGTCTTGTTCCATAAAGCGTGATGTTAAGTTAAAATGTTGAGTAAAGAATAAAGAAACCTGGTTACAGGGTGCCAGTTTGGCCTGGTGGTTAGATCATGCATGCCTTGCAGAGAGGCCACAATCTTCAAGAAGGCGACCCAGGTTCGATTTGAACCTGCGGCCCCTTTCCTGCATGTTACACCCCACTCTCACTCCCAGCTTCCTGCTCTATCCATTCACCTATCCTCTCTTAATAACAGCAGAAAATCCCAAAAAAATACAACTTTGGTTGTGAAAAACAAGATTAGAAAATGATCTTGCGTCTCACTTAATTTGTTCATCTCAGCATGTTGTAAGTCTTGTTCCATAAAGGGTGATGTTCAGTTAAAATGTTGAGTAAAGAATAAAGAAACCTGGTTACAGGGTGCCAGTTTGGCCTGATGGTTAGATCATGCATGCCTTGCAGAGAGGCTACAGTCTTCAAGCAGTCGGCCCAGGTTCGATTTGAACCCCCACTTTCCTGCATGTCACACCCCACTCTCACTCCCAGTTTCCTGCTCTATCCATTCACCTATCCTCTCTTAATAACAGCAGAGAAGCCCAAAAAATACAACTTTGGTTGTGAAAAACAAGATTAGAAAATGATCCTGCGTCTCACTTAATGTGTTCATCTCAGCATGTTGTAAGTCTTGTTCCATAAAGCGTGATGTTCAGTTAAAATGTTGAGTAAAGAATAAAGAAACCTGGTTACAGGGTGCCAGTTTGGCCTGATGGTTAGATCATGCATGCCTTGCAGAGAGGCTACAGTCTCCAAGCAAGCGGCCCAGGTTATATTTGAACCTGCAGCCCCTTTCCTGCATGTTACACCCCACTCTCACTCCCAGCTTTCTGCTCTATCCACTCAACTACCCTCTCTTAATAACAGCAGAAAAGCCCCAAAAATACAACTTTGGTTGTGAAAAACAAGACTAGAAAATGATCCTGCGTCTCACTTAACTTGTGCATTTCAGCATGTTGTAAGTCTTGTTCCATAAAGCGTGATGCTCAGTTAAAATGTTGAGTAAAGAATAAAGTAGAGTATGCTTTAGGGCATATCTGTGAGTGACAAGTTTCTACCACCAAGGCCTGTAACTCAAGAAGGAGACGTAGCAACGCATATCCAACCTGACATCCAAATATGGTCACTCCTGGTTGAGGAGTAAATATGACAGCTGCCAAAATGCTAAACACAAAGCTCCAAAACGTCTCAAACAAACTGTGGCTCAGCAGTGGATATGTAAACCTCCCAGAGAAGACAATACATCGTGTCTGCCCACTCTCTTCTCTTCAAAGTGAGAAAGCTGTCGTTCAGTGGGAGGAGAGAGACGTTACAGAAATGTATAAACAATCAGAAAGTGATCCACCCGTCACAGTATCCCAGGGTTGTTGTCTTTTGTTCCAATACGATAACCTATCATCAGTGATGAATGATCCTGTCTCTGTAAAGTTATTACTCTGACAGCAGTAAGCTCAGCGATTCTCCTGGAGGTAACTGCAGGCTCAGATTAGCACACCGCCTGCCTCTGTCAGGTTTGTCTAATTAGTGATGATTATAGAGTGACGCCGTGTCAGGCCTGGACATGTTGAGGTGACCCCCCGAAGCGCCCGGGCTAATGATGCGTAATGACTGATCGTCAGAACTGTGGACAGCTGCCGTCACACTCTGTTTAGCTTCTGCACTGTCAACACAGAGCAAAAAAACACAAGATAATGAAGAGATCAGAGGGATGAGTCAGGCGTTTTTTCACTTTCACACAGTTTCAGGGATGAATAATATGTTTCTGATTAACGAGGGCCGGTTAAAATGAGAGCTTCTGAAGTCTTTCATTACTCACTGTTAGGACTGGAGAGTGAATTTTGTTTCACTACCAGGTTAAACTCTTTGTAATCTACCAAAGGTGAACTGTTGGGTTATTAGACAAAGGTGCAGCACATTTTTATTCATTGTTTGACCTTTCAGGGCCACAACAGTGCACAAATTCCTGCTTGTACTACACAAGGTGCCCTTTATTGAACACAAAAGAATTACTCGCGCTGCCTTTTTTAATTTATTTGCACAAACGCTGTGTTTTCTATCAGCAGGAATTCCTCCTTGTGTTATTTTCCCCCTGCAGTTTCTTCTCTGTTTGTTGATGAACGCTCTGTCATACAGCTTTTGGGATGAATGCTAATTTTCTGCTTATCTTGTAATGTTTTCAATCTACAGACCCGCCTCCACTTGCACTGCCAAGAGGGGAGAATCACTCGCCTCCACGCATCGACTTTATGCTTCATGTTCAGTCTGAATTCAACACAAATGAAATACAATAAGAATGAAAATGGGCGACAATAAAGTTTAACTCCACTAAATTTCAGGAGAGAATTCTGCACCTTTTTCCTCTGCTGTGTTTCTACAGCTGCTGTAACTCCTCTGAGGGTGACACTTTTACTGAAAACAAAACAGGAGCTTATAAAGGACCCACCATGTAGGCTTGTAAAATATGTTGTTAAGGATTAAAGGAAACCTTTTGACTTGTGACTCTTTACAAAACAAAGTGTGTGCTCACGTGCAAGAGTAGAATCTAGGGGTGACCCCAAATAGTGGAATATTGGACGATCCGTTCTAACGAGCCCTAGTCGACTGCCAATCTCATAGTTGAATATTTGCATATGAAACGTGGATCATTCCATTCAAACCATGGGGGTGCTCAATGTCTAATTTTACATGATTTTCCTGTTTCCCTTAAAAATAGTGTCTCATTTAGCCTATTTTGATACAAATATAGACTTATTTAATGTAATTCTGAGAACAGCTCTTGAAGTGTTGAATCTCCTTACAGTGGTAATTAAATCTCCCCTGGTAATTAAAGGTGGACTCTCCCATTTAGCGGGACCTGTGGAGCAGACGTACCTCAGCTGGTCTTTAAATCTTTCTACGTTCATAGCAGCTCAAAATGTCAGGAAATAAAACTTCAGTTGATCCTAAAAAATAGTGATGAAGATGAGGAGCAGCTTCATGAAGAGGGCTTCGAGATCAAGGATTACCGGACCACACAAAAACTGTACGGGGCCAAAAGAACGAGGAGGGATACCCAAAACTGTCTGAAGCCTCAAAAACAATCCACAGCATCCCATCCACCTCCACATCATCAGAGAGGATATTCTCTATAACAGGATTTACAGTCAACAGACCAAGGAGCGCACTTCTGCCCGTACACACGATGGTTTTCCTCACGTACAATTTGAAAAGACTCAAGCGGACAAAGACGCGATGAAAGACTGTTTTAAAAGGTTCTGTTAAGAGATTTAAAAACCCTTTAGCTGGTTCAGGTTTGATTATGAACATTATAAACTGTAGTCAGTCAATAAAGAAGGTGCTTATCATGATTTAATTCCACCTGCTGTAGTGTAAATGTGTTTTACATAGTTATTAATAAACTGAATGCTGTTAAAGGCTTAGTTATGTTAGTTATAATATAGCTTGATCTGGCAGACGTAGGGTTACAGGCCATGAGAATTGATAGTATTATCTCCTGTAGTGTGTCATAGTGAACGATATCTGAGACACCTCACAGCCTCTTGATCGAAAGCCTAACATGTTTGATTTTTCTCTCTGCCTGCTACAATATGTGCTGTCACATCAGTGATGTCGACCAATGAGAGCACAGCACAAAGGCACAAGCATTAACAAACAAAAGAGTGAAGTGAAAGAAGAATAAAGAAGATGTTGCTTTGAGAATAAACTATGAGACAGGAGAAGTTTGTTGAGCTCTTTTTTCCGGGTGTAGTGTAGCCAAGAATGGAATCAGATTGACTGTTCATGATAAATGAATAGATGAATAGATTTTCAGCACCACACAGGCTCACCACATTTTAATATTTGACTTGTTTAGTTTTGCAAACCAAACATGTGACAGAAAAGAACAGAAGCTTTACAGAAAACAGACTACAGCTCTGATGAGACTTTCATGCCATGCCGGAGACAAGACAGCAAAAACACACACAGTAAAATATCTGCATCATACTTAACTTCTAACAAACAGATTTCTTTGTTGTGTTGAAACAGTCATCTTTTTATATACCGCTCATATTTGATGCTTTTATCTTCGTGTCTTTTGATACACTTCCTCTGATCTTCCTCACATTAAAACCAGACTGTACCAATAATGCCAGTTCATATTAAGATTCTCATGTCAGAGAGAAACTGAGCCGCAGGCAGCGTTGTTTGTGACATTGATATATCATCTTCCTACTTTTCTTTTCGGTAACACTTTACAATAAGGGTCCCTTAATTAGCGTTAGTTAATGCATTATTAAGCATTAATTAACAGTTTAATAATAGTTTAATAATCGTTATAATGTATTACCTAACATTAACTAACACATTAGTTAATGCAGTTATAAGCAGTTAATTAATGTCCACTGCTCAGAGTTAATTAATACATTATTAAGCATTAATAAAAGCTACAAAAATGTATTGGTTAACCATTAGTGAATGCTTTCTGGACCCTTATTGTAAAGTGTAACACATGCATCACTTGAGTAACACATTATAAATGCTAAACTGCCTCATAAGCATTACTTAACCATAATTAACCATTAGTGAATGCTTTTTGGACCCTTATTGTAAAGTGTAACACATGTATCCCTTAGGTAACACATACGCTGAAGCAAAATGAGTTGAAATGTAGTTGAAGCAACACATATAAAGAATTCAACACATTTTATTTAGAATAAAACAGATAATCACAGATAACATCTCAACTGGCACAGAGAAGTACGGTGGCCCTGAGAGCTCACAGCACTGCAACTTAAGAAAACACATGCAAAAAGACAAAACACAAGCAAATTAAGAAAACATCTTCATCAATTTGACAACACGTGCGAAGCATTTAGAAAACGCGATGCAAAGACCACAACACAATACATGAGAAAAACGCGCTGCAAATAGACAGCAACACAACACAAGTGTTTCCAGAGGACACTTGAAAGTGATGCACACGCTTATGCTTATGCTGATGCTTATGAGGCAGTTTAGCATTATAATGTGTTACTTAAGTGATGCATGTGTTACACTTTACAATAAGGGTCCAGAAAGCATTCACTAATGGTTAACTAATTAAGTTTTGTAACTTTTATTAATGTTTAATAATGTATTAATTAACTCTGAGCAGTGGACATTAATTAACTGCTTATTAATGCATTAACTAATGTGTTAGTTAATGTTAGGTAATACATTGTAAAGATTATTAAACTATTATTAAACTGTTAATTAATGCTTAATAATGCATTAACTAATGCTGATTAAGGGACCCTTATTGTAAAGTGTTACCTTCTTTTCTTCACTTTCTATTTTAGTGCTTCTTATTTATTTATTTTTTTAAAGGCGCTGAAACCAAAAAAAGGGAAAATGACACCCAGTGTTCTCACTCGGAGTAAAACCCACACCTCATGATTCACTTTTACTTTGCATAGTAAATTTCTTAAACATGTCCTCATCTCTCGAGCTCCCACTGTCATCTCATTCAATAATGTCAAGCAGAACACTTCAATAATGTGGAGTTTAATGACCAGTGACAAGCCCATAAAGAGGAAGAGGACATGGCAGGATTTTTCAAGGGTTTTTTTCTGCCTTCTTTTTTTTTTTTTTTTCCACCACCAACGCAAAGTCGTCATGCTCACTTTCTGCCTCGGCCTTGCTGCTCACCTTGGCAAGGTGTGAACTCAGCAGAGATGCGTCCTGTGTCACAGGGGAAAACATATTGATTGCCTTTCATACTATTTAGCCTGGAGGACATAGATTTCCATAAAATTAGTCAGAGAAAATTTCTGATTTTCCTGCAGTAATCCACCTGGAGTTCAAGAGGCTGTTTTTCTCTTGACCCAACATGTCAATTGATTCCACCTTACACAGCAGCCTCTTGACTCTGCTGCATGCAGGACATGTGTACATGCACGCAGAGAAGACCAAGCAGGGCTCGCAGGGATCGTGTGTGGAATCAGGAACCTTTATGTATAACTGAGACTTTTAATTCTGCTGAATCATCTGTCCTTGCGGGCTGAAAATGTTCTTTGATTTCCCACGTCTCTTATTCTTTACAGCACAATACAGCACACAAGAATAAATACAGAAGCATAAGGCATGATCTACAATCTACATTAAACAAACTCCATAACTTCTCTATTCCCATCGACAACTCGCCCCTCTTCCCCTCCCCTCAGTTCAAGAGTCTGGGTGTCATCCTCGACAGCACCCTCTCCTTCACCTCCCATATCAACCACGTCACCCGGTCCGCCTACTTTCACCTCCGCAATATTAACCGTCTCCGTCCTTCACTCACTCCCCACTCCACTGCCATTCTTGTTCACAGCCTCGTCACCTCCTGTTTGGACTAGTGCAACTCCCTTCTGTTTGGTCTCCCACACAAAACCCTCCATAAACTTCAACTGGTTCAAAATTCAGCCGCCCGTATCATCACACGCACCGCCTCCATCCATCACATCACACCCATCCTGCAACAGCTCCACTGGCTCCCCATCACACACCGGATCAACTACAAAATACTTCTCCTCACCTTCAAATCCATACACAACCTCGCCCCTTTCATATCTCTCTGACCTCCTCCATACTGCCACAACCGTCCGCACCCTCAGATCCTCCTCCTCCATCCACCTCACTGTCCCCCCCTGCTCGCCTTGTTACCATGGGCCACCAGCTCTGGAACTCTCTCCCACCTGACCTCCGTAACACTGACTCACTCCCACATTTTAAATCCAAACTCAAAACTCATCTGTTTAAACTGGCTTACTCCATCTGACCACAACTCCTCTGTCTATTCACTTAAAACTTTTTAAATTGTGTTTTATTTACTGTTTGTTATTTAAACTCTGTTTGTTTTTAATGTTGTAAGGTGACCTTGAGTGCCAAGAAAGGTGCCTATAAATAAAATACATTATTATTATTATTATGATTCTATCAAATGTAATCTTATCTTTATAAAAGAAAATCCACAAGTACTTTAACACAATTAAAATTATGTTGTATTCCCATATGTATAATCTAAAGAGGCTAGACTAAAGCCTGGTTTATACTTCGGGGTCAAACGATGTCATAGCCTTCGCCGTAGATCTGTGTGGCCCTTTTTTTTTAATGCAGAAGCCTACACACATAGCCAGACATGCACCTCCTCCAAAATAATAGACTCTAAGTGTGTTAGGTCTCTCTCTCCTTCTCTTTCCCTGTCCCTTTGTATATCCTTATGTAATCTTTCTTTCACTTTCTCTTATTTTATTTTATTTTTTTGGCCCACCTAGGTGTGCACGCCCTCTTTTACAGAACATGATATTAGCTGTCAATAAAAGATAGGCCAGAGTTCTAAGAGGGATGGTGATGGTTGCATGCACACAGTCACAAGCACAGAAGAAAAAGGTTTTCTTTCTTTTCTTTTGCTGCAAGAATAAATTGCATTAATATTTGACAGTTTGTGACAAACATGACACAAACCAAAATACATATGCAGACAAGAGAAAAGAAAGAAAAAAAGAGAAAAAAAACAAAATAATAGACTGTATGAATAATGGACGTAGTATCCGTGATGTCACCCATGTGTTTCTGAAGCCCTGTTTTGATGCCAACGATGGTGGCAGCCATATTGGATATGTTGAACTCAACATAACTGCTGTTGAGCGATTGTGACGTAAAGAGGCGGGCTTTGAGCCTCCTCGCCAACAGTTACAGTGTTCCCGCCTGTCAGTCAAGTCAGCTGTGCCTCTCATTGGAAGACTCGCAATCTTAATATCTTCAAAACTGCAGCGTTATGAAATAATTCACCCCCTGTACAGTGTGTGCCGATCAAGAAATGAGCTATGCAGACTACACTCATTTTTTGTACCAGGCTGTAAACATGTTTATTTCTGCTGTAAAGATCAGCTTTTTTGAATTGGTGTGTATGTGGTTTCCGGCACTTGATGAACTGCACATTTTAGCACTTCTGCATTGGCCTCATATGTTTAGACCGGAGGTTGCCGCTTGTCCAAAATGTAACTACGCATCAAATTATGCAGACTGCAAGCCCTGTGATCGGTCCCCTGGATGTCATTGTATTTCCAGCACTTCCACTTACAGCCTTAATCCGCTTTTTGCTTTGTTGCCATATATGCATGCTCCAGATGTTTCTTTCTCACATTCTTTTATGTGTTCATTCTGTCTTGTGTTGAACAAAGCACATGTGCAACACAGCAAAAAGCATACCAAGAAAACGTAAGATCAACCACCTCTGACCGCTGCAAGCAAGACAATCAAATCATGTACTGGGAAAAGGCCAAGGTCAACCAGTCAGAGAGGAACACATACAACCATGCATGTACATGGAGGGAGAGTAGTACGACAAGCTGGTGGCTAAAGGAGTGTGTGTTACTGACATTATATCACATTTATTTATGTACATTAAGCACTTGAGACATGGCATTTTAAACACAAGTGCTCCATACACATGCAGTATGTTTATCTACATTATGAATTATAGAGACTTCTTTAGTGGCACCTAGTTTGTTTTATAGTGTCCTGACCGCTCAGTTCATTTCCTCCCACTGCGTGTAACCGCAGCGCAGAGCGGGCGAGATAATTCAATAAATTTACTGCCCAATGAAACATACAGCTCAAAGCCGTAAAGTTGCTTATGCTGCAACTCACATTAATGAAAGCATGTTCCATTAATGTGCTCTGTCGGCTGACATCCATCCCAGAGCCACAGAGCATTATTATTCCATGCTTCTGTGTTGAGTTTTCAGCAGAGGGAGCAGGAAGAAAGAGGCGTGATGTGAGGACAGACATCGCTCTGGTCTGCTCAGGAAACACTCCTTACATCAAACCTTGATGGGGGGAATCTAAATATAAAGACCAGCTTCTCTGAGGCAATTACAAATGGATGGAAGCAATGACTAAAGAAAACTTATCGGACTCCTTCCCAAACTGTGTTTGATGGGCTTATTAAATTGGTTGGTGCCGAGCCAGCCCGGAAGCATGACCTCCATTTTTGAGGACTTAATGTATACAGGGAGGGTTGCCAAGGTTTCCAGGCCCGTCACACCTGAGCTCCACAGTCATTACATGTATAATTGGAATTGGATTTGATCAAATTTTCATTAAACATATGATGAGTCTTGGGTTGGGGGATGTAGCCTTCCCCAATGCTGCTATTTGGTAGAATACATGTGGCTACTGATGCATGAAATTAATGGCAGCTTCTTTCAGTCAGTCAGAGCTCAGGCTGAACATGTGTCCATGAACAGAACAACACTTTGATGGAAAAACAAAGAGTCCAGTATTGATCTGTGTTGAAGAAACATATGCATCACAGAATCAAAGATGGCGGCAGCACATGATGCGGCTGATTAGTCCTTTAACAGCAAAGTTACACCTGGTCAATTTCACCAATACTGTTAGAATAGCAGCATGGATTCATGTCAGCTGGAGGAACAATGGAGGGTGAGATGTGATAATACTGATCAGAGATTAGAGAGATTAGAGTTGGCTTTTTTAATCAATATGAAAATAAATCTTCTTTAAATAAACTCTAGCCAATGAATATGTTCTGCCAGATTACAATGTTTGTGTGGCTGGAGATTGTTTCTTTTCAGTTGATGTGTTGTTATGGTTGGAGACTCATGTTCCTTGGTTAATGTCATTTCTGCCTGCCATCCATCCATCCATCCATCCATCCATCCATCCATCCATCCATCCATCCATCCATCCATCCATCCATCCACCCACCCACTAACTTGACCGCTTATTCCATTAGGGGTCACAGGGGGCTGGAGCCTATCCCAGCTGGCTTCGGGCGGAAGGCAGGGTACACCCTGGACAGGTCACCAACCTATCACAGGGCGGCCTGAGTTCACTTTTCACAAATTTCTACAACAGCAGCAAGTGAATATTTTATCACAGAAAACTCAAGAGTTAAAAAACAAACTGCCAAATTTCGCTCAACTCATTATGAATACAGACGACACTCTCTCAGATGATAGTGTCATCCTTCTCTCAGTCACTGCTTGTATGTTTTCCTACGAAAGTTAAATGCTCTTTCGGACATATTTATTCAGTCTGGCTTTTATGTAGGGTTTAACAATTTTATTACCTACCTTTTACTATAATATTGATTTAAATGTTGCTTTATTATTTTAGTAATTTTAACTGTTATCTTCTATTTTATGTATTCATTCATTTATTTAATTGTATTTATCTACTCAGTTTTATTGATATTTTTAGCCTAAGTTTTATTTTTCAACTCTTATCCTTACCTTTTAAATCTATTTATTTTAACTATTTTTATTCTTAATAATGATGCTTTAACTTATTTTAATTACACATATTTTATTTTGGTGTGCATTAGTCTTTATTTTATTTTATTTTATGTTCTTATTTTTAATTTGTATTCTTATTATTTTTATTATTATCATTATTATTATTTTCCCCTAATATGTCTTGCCATTGTTTCATTTCTGCTTCTTTCTTGTTTTCAATCACTAAGATGCTCTATAGCCACCGTCTGGCTTACCTTGTAAAGCACTTTGGCCAACACTGGTTGTTTTTAAATGTGCTATATAAATAAAGCTGACTTGACTTGACTTGACACTGTATTACTGTCTGCTTATTTCAGTTTTTAAAAAGACAGTTATTGTCAATACTGCTGTTTTGCAAAAGCCCTGGTCCAAACCTGACCAAACAGACTCTGTTAGAGAGATCTTGGAGCAGAAGTCAAGCAGATGCTACCATGTGGGTCTATATAACAGGGAAAGACAGACTGTGCCACAGTAGCAACAAAAAACAGAGCACAACTTAGAGACCATACAAACTGTGGCAGGATGGTGTTTTATCATTACGAGACATCCCCCCTTTAAAAGGCCTATTTTATCACAGCTTCTATTTATAAACCTGCCAAAAACCTGCATACCAATCAGCTTTCATTGACAATTATGAAACAAAACTTTCAGTTTGTCAGTGAAGTCCTTTGTGTGTGAGAGATTACATAGTTTTGGCTCCACTGAGATGAATATAGAAGTTGTAGCCCGGCAGAAACTGAGCTCTTTTATGTATTAAAGGGTTTTTATGTCTTCACCCAGTCATACAGGGTGCAAAGCTACATCCTATAATAGATGAGGAATGTATTGTAAAATGTTTGCTCTGCACTTTATCTCCAGGCCCCGGCTGAATCCGCTGTTTAGGTTTATTTACAGGATGGGAGCCGAGGCTAAGGAAGGACCTTAAACCTCACGTTTCAGCAGTTTAATCTGTAACTGTGAGCTTATCAGCGCTGGCTTAATGCACAAAACAATTCCTCTAAAGCCCAGAGAACTTAAGATAAGTACACAGTGGGAGTGGGACAGCCATTTCCACAATTACCCATGGCAGATAACTATTATCCACCAACACATGGAGTCAAAGATCATTATGACCTTCCGCGGGGGAAATCACTCGAGTTCTGCTTGCACTGCACCACAAAGAGAGAGGGTGAACACCAGTACTACACTCAGTACAAGCTTTAACAATATCCACTAACTACTCAACGTGTACAAAGGTTTCTATTCCTTTAAAGTCAAAGAGTCAAGTAAACAAGCTTCCTGTGAAAAAGAACAGCTGGATATCTTCACATTTTTCTACTTGAAGGTGAGTTCAAAGAATTACAGTATTCCTAAGTCTTATCCAAAAGGACAAGATATGATTACGTTGGACTGTTTTAAATCACAGACTGAAGTTAGAGGTCCACAGACATAAACGATCACATCAAGCTCTGGCTTTACTTTGAAGATTCAGACTCAGCGACTGATGACAGATGGTTTGTGTTCATTTTAAGTTCAGAGGTGATAATAATGCAGCGTTAGAGTGAAACAATCAGACGTCTGTTTTAAGACTGTGTGAGAGCTGGAGCACCTCAGACACCCTAAAGGAACATAGAAAGAGTGAGAGAGAGGGAGAGAGAAAGAAAGAAAGAAAGAAAGAGAGATAGTCAGAAAAAAGAAAGGCAGAAAGAAAGGATGACCAAAATAGATAGAAAGAAAGAAAGAAAGGAAGGAAGAAGGAAAGAAAGAAAGACAGACAGACAAACAGAAAAAGGAGGCAGAAAGGGAGGCCGAAAAATAAAGAAAAAACAAAGGGAGAAGTAAAGAAAGACCGACAGAAGCAAAGAAAGGAAAGAAAGAATGAGACAGAAAAAGAAGACAGAAACAAAGAGACATAAAAGATCAAATATTGTGTGTGTGTGTGTGTGAGAGAGAGAGACAGAGAGAGAGAGAAAGAAAGACAGTAAGAAAGACAGACAGACAGTAAGAAAGAAACTAAGAAACAAAGAGAAAAAGGAAAAAAGTAAGAAAGAAAGAAAGAAAGAAAGAAAGAAAGAGAGAGAGAAAACGGAAGAAAGAAAGACAGACAAACAGAAAAAAAGAGAGAGAAAGAAAAAAAAAAAAGAACAAAGGCAGAAATAAAGAAGAAAAGAAAGACCGACAGAAGCAAAGAAAGGCAGAAAGAAAGAAATAAAATAAAGAATGAGAGAGAGAGAGAGAGAGAGAGAGAGAGAGAGAGAGAGAGAGAGAGAGAGAGAGAAAGAGAGCGAGAGAGAGAGGGAGGGAGAGAGAGAGAGAGAGAAAGAAAGACAGTAAGAAAGACAGACAGACAGAAAAAATAAAGACAGAAAGAAAGAAACAAAGAAACAAAGAGAGAAAAAGGAAGAAAGTAAGAAAGAAAGAAAAAAAGAGAGAGAAAACAGAAGAAAGAAAGAAAGACAGACAAACAGAATAAAGAGAGAGAAAGAGAGGCCAAAAAAGAAAGACAGAAAAAATAAAGAACAAAGGCAGAAATAAAGAAGAAAAGAAAGACCGACAGAAGCAAAGAGAGAGAGAGAGAGAGACAGAAAGAAGAAAGACAGAAACAAAGACAGACCGAAAGAAAGAAAGAATGGGAGAAAGAAAGAGAGAGAGAGAGAGAGAGAGAGAGAGAGAGAGAGAGAGAGAGAGAGAGAGAGAGAGAGAGAGAGAGAGAGAGAGAGAGAGAGAAGACAGAAAGAAACAAAGACAAAAAGAAAGAGAGTGAGTAATAGAGATGGAGTAAAAGAAAGAAAGGAACAAAGAAAGACAGACTAACTTCATCTAAGTCATTAAAGGAATCAACACAAAGGTCAGAACAAAATTAAAAGCCATTCATCATTACTGTAATCTGAAATGAACGTGTTAAATCAACAGATTAAATCAGTGTTCAGTTCTCGTTCCAGAGAAACTTCAAACACTGCACACAAAGTTAAAGGAACAGGGGGTTCATAAAGGTTCAATGCAGCTATGATTTAGCTGTAGCTATACAATGGCCCTGAACCCCGGAGGTGCAGAGTAACAGCAAGTGATCCAACTTGCATTCATTGTTGGTGACATGTGGCTGATTGGCTGCCCAGAGCATGATGGGAAACCTGCCGCCAGATTAAAGAGTCAAAAATACAAAGAGTGCTCACTAACCGAGCAACTTGAATAAGCTGAATGAGAAAATGTCTCCATATAAAGAGAGTCGTCATCATATTTAACTCCAGTGATATTCTTCATGTTGTTTAATTTTAGTTTGAACTACTGTGTCAAGCTGTCCCCTGCATGCAGCTGAGTTTATGGAGACCCAAGACACAGTATGCTAGTGCATTTCAGAAGAATGTGGCGACAGAGGAAGACAGCAGCTAGAGAAGACACAACAACAGGTCTTACAGGTTACCACTTTCACCTTATCTGTTATCAACGCAACTCAAATGTCCACTCAACCTTGATTAAAAGCCAGGGAGAAGAGGTGAGTCTTTAGAGATGATTTAAAAACCTGAATTGATCCTGCAGAGCAGATATGCCAGGGCAGGTTGTTCCAGCACCGAGGGGCAGCCGCCACAAAGGCTTCATCACCATTGGTTTTAAGCTTCGTACTGGGGGGTGGGGGGGCTAGGCCATTAAGAGCTTTAAAGACAAACAATACAATTTTAAAATCTATTTGAAAAGCAACCGGGAGCCAGTGCAGCGAAGCTAGGACAGGGGATATGTGGTCACGCTTGCGTTTGCCAGTGAGGAGACAGGCAGCTGTGTTTTGTACCAGCTGCAGGCGGTGCAAGAGGGAGTGGTCCAGCCCACAATACAGTGAGTTGCAGTCATCCAGTCGTGTGTTAATAAAAGCATGCATTACAGTCTCAAGATCTGTATATGGCAGGTTCCCCTTTACTTTCCATGAAATCCTCAAATGATAAAAGCTGTTTTTGACAACTGAGCTAACCTGGCGATCAAATTCCAGCCTGTCATCAAATATTACACCGAGATTCTTTAGTGATGACCGGATGTTTGGTGTAAGGGGACGCAGAATACCAGCTGGAAAATCTGCTGGACCACATCCAAACATTATGATATCTGTCTTTTTTTCATTGAAGTGCAAAAAGTTTGCAGCCATCCAGGACTTATCATCATTCAGGCTCAGAATCATTGGATTTTGAAGTTGAAGGGGACATATCACGCTTTTTTCATCAATATATATTGGTCTAAGAGGTCCCCAAAACATGTCTTTGAAGTTTATGCTCAAAAAAACACTTTGAAATCAGATTTTGGCATGCCTGAAAAGTCCTCTTCATTCCTCATCAGAACAGTCTGTTTTCCCTCTGACCACGCCCCCTCCGGAAGTGGATGTGCCTCGGCTCTCCAGCACGTTGATCTAATGTTTACATGTTGGCTGAATATACACGGCTGCTCAGAGATCGCGTTACTTCAACCCTCTGAATCTGATCCTGACGGAGAGGCGCCTGTAGCAGGACCTTTCTGAAGGATTGGTCACAGATTTAGTGTTTCTTGTTGTTTTATTTATCAGTATGTAGACGTGTGTCTTGGTACACAGCTACGAACATGTAGCTATGTGGCTATGCTAACTAGCGCTAGCACTTATCCATGATAAATAAAAATCATCCACTAGATCTTCAAATCTGCAGACGTGGGGAGTAAAACCGACCTCTGCCAGAAAGGCAGCAGGACCTTTTATGAAGGATTGGTCACAGATTTAGTGTTTCTTGTTGTTTTATTTGTCAGTATGTCGACGTGTGTCTTGGTACACAGCTACAGCTACAGCTACAGCTACATCTATGAACATATAGCTATGTGGCTATGCTAATTAGCGCTAGCACTTATCCATGACAAATAAAAATCATCCACTATATCTTCAAATCTGCAGACGTGGGGAGTAAAACCGACCTTTGTGTTTATTAAGACAGCCTACAACTAGCATGCCTCCCTCCTAAGCTCCTTGTTAGCACACATTTGTGCAGGTAATGAAAAACGGGGGAGGGATTCAGTATTGTTTTATACAGTCTATGGGCTGAACAAGCTCCGAGCTCTGACTCCGTGACAGACCTGATATTGTTGTGACGTAACAAAAACACGGAAGTCTGAAACGGCTCGTTTCACACACATTTATAGAAAGGTGGAGAAATCAGAACAGGGGCAGAATGGATTTTTTTCATTCTCGGGGGGTTTGTAGACATGCCAGGGACACATATTTCAGGTAAAGAACCATTAAAAAGTCCATTTTGCATGATATGTCACCTTTAAAGGCAGGTAGATCTGAACATCATCTGCATAATGGTTAAAGGAAATCTTACATTTCTTGAAAATTGACCCCAATTGCAGCATATAAAGCAAGCTATCTACGGGGCCTCAGAGCTCTTCCTTTATCCTCAGTGAAAGAAAATACTGTAACATTCTCCAATGTGTTTTTCAACACTTGTTTTCACTGTAAATGGGGCTGTGATCGTTTGGTAGCAGGGAAGTGATGCGTGGCTTCTCCAATACAATGCAAGGGAATTCCAAATATTGCAAAGCAATTCACAAGTAATGGAAGGTAAAGCAATAAAACTAATTCTCATTCCTTCACTTTTGTCCATCCTCTTTAAATGGCATCAAATCCACCTTCATTTTATTTCCTGATCATCCATCTGACTGATAAATGTCTTGTTCTTTTGTATATGGCAGGTGCGTCACTGTTGTTATAGAGGCAGGTAGCATTGAGAGACTCGGCTACATGGTTAGAATGACAGTAAGTGCATCAGGTGCTGAGCATGAAAGATAATGATGGAAACCATGATGACATGAAGCCGTCAGTTTTTAAAAAAGCCCTTGAAATAGGGACGCCATATGTTATTAAGACCAACATACAGGCAGCAGAACAATTTGTCCTGTACTACCTGTGCACTCTTTTCTGCTGCACGGATGTGACAACAGCTCTGTGGCATTTTGAGAAGGTGAAGTATAGAATCTCACACTTCCTGCCACCTCCTTTCCCCAGAGCTGCTCGCCCGCTTCCACAGAGGTGAAATCAAGTGGAACCACAATTACCGCAGCCTCCTATTGTTTACAGGACGCTTCATCACAAAGGACAGACACCTCCGGCAGGCAGGTTAGACAAAGAGAGACGAGGCCGAGAGTGTCCACTGCGAGGGGTGACACACGGTGTGTCATGTATAAGCTGCAAAAGGTGACACTTTTATTCCTCTGAGGAAGGAGCAGCAGCTTGTGATTTTGAGGGGAAAGTGTGCAGACTGTATGGTGCCTACTGTGATTCAAAGTCAGTTTGTGGGTGGATGTAGCTGTCTGATGTCCAGAGACACACCGGGTGGAATCACATACTTTGCCCTGAAGCAAAAGGCCGGTTCAAACACTACAGCAATCAGCGACTGTCATCAAACAGAAATGTTTCTCCTGCGATTCCTGTGTTCAAAGCTCAACGTAACAACTCTGGTTTCTTTCTTCTGGCGGACTGAAGACATGCCACTGTACAGTAACCCACTTCCAGATTGCTATCAAAGAGGTAGAACCTGTATCTTCTATTTCCTTCAGACAGCTCACGTAGTAATGGTTTGAAACGCTTATTGCAGCAGCAGAACACTGTTTGTGTCCGGCGTCTTGGCTCCAGCCTCGCCAGTCCTCACAGGTTTGTTTTCCTTGCAGAAATTTGAGGAGTGTTCAGATAATATCTTAAACCCCTAGCTGGGGCCTGCAGGTGGATGCTTGGTTGGTAGTGGGGCTGAAAGTAAGAGCAACAACACTGGTGCAGGGCAGCAATGGCAGATCAGATGGAGAGACTGGAAATCTTGCAGCTTAGAGAGACTGACAAATTTGGAGGATGTGTTTGTCAGGTGATAGTGAGAAAGACAAGTGTGAAATCAGTACAGCTTGAGTTGTCTGCCTGTATTTCCTCACTGGCACTGCTCCATTTACTTAAAAGAATAAACAAACACAAACATGGAAAATCCTTTGAATGCAATTGTGCAAAGACAGCTATTGTATAGTTTTTACTGACACTTACTTATTCCACTGAATAACTTAAACTTTAACAAAATAAACACAAGGGAGTGGGGACACATACATCTTCTTATCTTAATTCATTGTAGACTTAAAAAGAAAATGTTTGTCTTAAGTCATTATATTAATTGCAAAGAAAGTTACTTGCAGCCTGTTGCAACACAACCCAAATAGATGATTTAAACACAAATCCCACCCCTGACTTTACCATTAGCCAATCATAGCAGAATTTGGGTGGCACAAAAAGTGGAAAGCAGTCAGATTTCAAGGAGGGGGTGGGGGCACTCCCTTGGACACAGCCCTGATTGTCACAACACGAGCGGCAACCTCTGGTCTCAAAATATGAAGCCCAGTGTTATAAACTGCTTGAGGCTGGCTGCAGAAACATCGGAAACGACATACACACACCAATTCAAAAAAGACAATCTTTGCAGAATGAATAAACATGTTTACAGCCTGGTTCAAAAAACGGCTTCGCTCTATGTAGCTAATTTCTCTATCGGCACACACTGTACGGGGGTGAATTTTGTTCTAATGCGACGGTTCAGATGATATTAGGATTATGTGTTTTTGCCCAAATAAGGACATGACTGACTTGATTGACAGGCGGGAACACAAAGCTGTTGGCTAGGAGGCTCAAACCCCGCCTCTTTACATCACACTTTGCCTGGTTGAGTTCAGCATTTCCAATATGGCTGCCACCGACGGTTGGCTACATCCATTATTTATACAGTCTATGGTTCCTGTCACAGGCTGGTCTTGAGGGGACCTGCTCACCCTGTCGGGGTTCTAATTTGCATGATACCTGTTCAACATTATGCCCTACATAGTTATTTAACCCTTAAAGACCTAGACCATTTTTGGGGGCGCCAGACTCTCCTGTATTTATTTTGTTTTTCTAACCTATTGAAGCACTCAGCATCAAGTACCATACATCATTTTATTCAGGAGAACCTTATATTTCACTGTGCTGCATTTAAAGTACCACTTTTGAATTTGTTTTGTCTGATAATGGATGAAAATACTGAAGTTTAAAAAAAAAAATGTCTTGGAATTTAGGTCATTTTTTACTGTAAGCTCAAACAAAACATCAGGAAGTTTTGTTTTGTTTTGTTAGAAAGTTGTACTTAGGTGTTTTAGACTTCCAAATCAATTTTTGTCACTATCAAACCTTTACTAAGCAGGTTACAGTCATTTATTTTAGTATTATCTTAGGCGTTTTTTAGTGGAAAAAGCAGGTGTATTCTTATATATCATTTACTGACCAAGTAGATGAGTGTAAAAAATGTCTGAGAGTAAGTAGAGATATTATTATATCATAAATTAGGACACAAAAACAAAAGTGAAAATTAAACATTTAAGGACAAGAGCTATTTGTGGCTGCCGGCGGCCGTCTAGGTCTTTGAGAGTTAAGTGTCCTCTCAACTCTGCCACTAGGTGGTATTTTGAAGGGATTTACCCAAGCGGCAACCTCCGGTCTAAAAATATGAGTCCAATGCAGAAGTGCTAAAAACTGCAGTTCATCGAGGATCCGCTTGAGGCTGGCTCCAGAAGTACTGGAAACCACATACATGCCAATTAAAAGAAGCCGATCTTTACAGCAGAAATAAACATGTTTACAGTTTGGTTCAAAACACGAGTGTAGTCTGGATAGCTCATTTCTCGATCAGTTCACACAGTAGGGGGGTGAATTTTTTTCTAACGCAGTAATTTCAAAGATATTGAGATTACAAGTCTTCCAATGAGAGGCACAGCTGACTTGATTGACAGGCGGGAACACTGTAGCTGTTGGCTAGGAGGCTCAAACCCCGCCTCTTTACGTCACACTATGCCTGGTTGAGATCAGCATTTCCAATATGGCTGCCGCCGACGGTTGGCTACGTCCATTATTTATACAGTCTATGGTTCCTGTCACAGGGTGGTCTTGAGTGGACCTGCTCACCCTGTTGGGATTCTAATTTGCATGAGACCTGTTCAATGTTATCCCCTACATAGTTATTTTAGTGTCCTCCCAACCCTGCCACTAGGTGGTATTTTGAAGGGATTTACCCAAGTGGCAACCTTCGGTCTAAAAATATGAGTCCAATGCAGAAGTGTTAAAAACTGCAGTTCATGAAGGATCCACTTGAGGCTGGCTCCAGAAGTACAGGGAACCACATACACACCAATTCAAAGAAGCCGATCTTTACAGCAGAAATAAACATGTTTACAGTTTGTTTCAAAACACGAGTGTAGTCTGGATAGCTCATTTCTTGATCAGTTCACACAGTAGGTGGGTGAATTTTTTTCTAGCGCAGTAATTTCAAAGATATTGAGATTACAAGTCTTCCAGTGAGAGGCACAGCCGACTTGATTGACAGGCGGGAACACTGTAGCTGTTGGCTAGGAGGCTCAAAGCCCGCCTCTTTATGTCACAATCATTCAATTGGCCTCAAAACAGCACTTCAGAAACAGATGGGTGACGTCACAGATACTATATCCATATTTTATACAGTCTATGGATTTACCACATGGACACCTTAAGAGCCTTTGTATACATTTTCCTGGCACAGTTTCAGTCAGTAGTACATTATACACTTGCGTTTTTGTAGATAATACTGCGCTAGGATGAAAGAGTCAGGACCTCTTTATCCAAAGGGGATGAAACATGTTATTTAAAGCAAACTGTAAACCTGGTTATCCTGTCAGACTGACAAATCCTGCTATAAACATACATTAAACCCATTCCGCCTGCAGGATGATAGCATTATGTGATACCCAGGCTGCTTCACAGACTGCTAGAAAACATGGACACATAATGCCCCTTTTACTACATTTAGTAATCAAGGTATAATGCAACTTGAAAGGATTACCTATATACCATCTGATCACAGCATTACATATTCATATAGCAGCTACTGGACTTCGGGGGTTAACTCTCTCACTGCTTGTAGTTTGCAGAATGAGGAGCCACCGTGTATGTGTGTGTCCTGCCTAATGCAGTGAGAACAATATCATTATGAGAAACCTTTCCAGACAGACACGGTGAAGAATTACAACACAGATTTCGGCACAACGCAGCAATTACAGAAGCTAATGTGCAATCGTGTTAGCGTTGTGAAATATGAGCCGTGGCCTCCCTGCACCATGAACGCTAACTCTGTGTTACATCCAGGCAGAGGATATGAAACCCCTGAGAAGACGCCGAAAGGAGACGAGAGACGAGAGACAGAGAAAGGATTTATCTCTCCCAGCAGATGTAGAGAGCGCTCCTTGGGCTCCCAGTCAGCAGCCAGGACAGTTTACAAGCTGCAGAAAAAGATTGATTGTCTATGGATCCCTGTCCCTGCATGGCTGCCAACTCTGAGCTAATTAAAGAACACTTCTCTGGAGGAACACTGAGCAGCAACCAAGCACATCCTATTCCTCCTTGAGAAAACATGTTGCTCTAAGCCCCTTTGGAGGAGAAACCTTGTAAAGCAGCTGTGCCAGGTGTCGTCCTGTAAGTGTAAAATACCTAGCTCCATTGACTGAGTGAAACTTAGAAAGAGAGATTTCCATTGTGCTGTGACGAGCAGATGGTCTAACTGTTGCAATACTTTGTTACACATTCAAAATGTGAGAAGTCCGGGGATCTGGATGAAGCAGCGTGTTTTTTTCTCCACCAGATGAACACTGAATGGCTGCAATCATCCCTTCGACCACATGCTGGTTCTCCCATCTTTTAGAAGACATATGCTGAGGTATCCACTCATTAGTTGCATTCAATTCTCTGCAGGCTTTATTTCAGAACACAAAATAAACAGCATCACATTTTCGGAGCCGTTGGCCGGCATTTAGCAGAGGCTAGCAATTTTTGCAAGTTTTAGGAGTCACTGTAGGTTAGAATGAGTGCCAATGTGGATATCACTCAGGAGCACACATGATACAATAATGAGGAAAGATAAAGTCTGATTCAACTTTTTCATTTCAAATTGGACTATCATGATAAAAACAGGGGGAAGCATTTTCTGTACTGACACTTATGAGGTTGGCTGAAGAGTCTGTATTCACCATTAGTCTTTTGAATCTTATATATCTAAAGCTGTGGTTTGTGGGTACTCCCTGAAGAGTCTGAATCCCTATTGGACTCTTTGACATTTAACAAAAGTGTGCTTCAGACCCCCTCTCTAAAATCCTCTGCTCTGGAGACAGTGGCGCTGTATAGGGGGGAAAAGTTAGGATGATTCTAAGGGCCCATGACTGACAGGGGGCCTGAATAATTGATATTTTATTCAGAACAAGGTAACTAAAAAAACGGTCCCGTTGTCTTCATAAAATGTATATCAGAGATCTGTACTTTATTTGGGCAAATTCATATTAATCCCCCCTGTATCGGCATGAAATGGTACATCCCAGCCTCAGTCTCACTAATCAGCTGTGCCTCACAGTCAGACAGAAGTTGCACAGTGCACAGAGTGCGCTAAAGGCAGCTAAAATGTCTGGAAATACAAAGTCTGGGTCCCAGAAAAGGAGAGAAAGAAAGGAGAGAGAGAGGAGAGAGAGACGAAAGGGCGACAGTATGTCACCCAGTTTTTCTCCAGGAAAGGTTGGTATAGTCTTTGAGTGGGTCAAATCAACCTGTTTGCTAGTTTGATGTCCACAATGAGATGAACTAGGTTTTAGCTAATTATACTAAATGGGTTTCCCCGCCCTCCCTACCAGACTCAGCAGCTGATATGTCAGCAGGTGCACTGTCTCCCCACAACTCCCCCCAACCCAATGAACAAGAAGGTGAACAACGTAGCATGTCAATACAGTAAATATTTGACTCCAAGAGGCAAGACAGCTGAAAAGGTAGAGTTATGTAAAGCTTTGACTGGGTCGATTGGATCCTGGAGATGTGGTTACAGCAGTTGCACAGGGTTCTCCACTGTGATATTTTTTCATGGGGCCCAAAATCCCTGGTGGCGCCCCTGTCTGGAGACCATAAGAGAACATGCTCTCTCAGTCTGCAGACAAACTATTGTGTTGTAGGCCAATTCATAGCCCTTACTTTTTTTTGTTAAGCATGTAAGCATGCTAATAAGCTAATAAGGCTTTTGAAAAAAAAATTTCTGGCATTTGGTCAAAAACTAAAGCACTGAATGGATTGAAATTGAGACACAATGATCCGGTTGCAAAGCTAATCCTCCTGGGAACATAATATTCTCAAACGAATGCCATAGAAATGTTCTCATTCAAATAGTTCACCCAACCAAAAATGTCCGCCTATTGGTGTCCTGTGACTCGTTCATGCACTTCTCTCTCTCTTTCCCTCGTTCTTTCATCTTCCCTAATGGGACGCAGCAGTTTCCTCCTAATGATGTATGGCAGACTCACAATTGGATCCCATTGCCAGAGATTTCTTGCATTCTGAAATGTCATTACACATACGCCAAATTTTACAACAATAATTTGGTCCCTAATAATGAGATCTTTGATTACAAGTCAAAAAATGGGAATTATATACATTTTCCTCAGGTGATCTTGAACATCTTTATCTTCATTGCAAAGCCAACACATTTCATCCCAAGTCCTACAATGGTCTGCAGAAAAACATGGGACTGAATCAGAACTTGAGGGCTAATGTACAATCACTTGCAAACGCAATTCGTCCCGATCAAAATAAATCAAACTTAGAAATCGAGGTTTAACTTGATTTCTTGCCGAGACAAGAATTGTTGGTGTTTCCTTCCAAGGTGTATAAGAAGAAATGTTAACATACAATCTTCATTGTCAGCATATCCCTTCTCTACTCATTGACCACCATGATACTGTCATCATCTTCCACTGTCTCACACAACTAAGAAGAGAAAATAGACACTGTCTCTTTAGTTCAGCATATTCACAATCAAGTATTTCACAATGAATAAACAAACCAGCAAACTGTGCGTGTCACAACCTTTTACTGTAGCTGAAACAGGGTGGAAACACTAGAACAACTTTGCTGTGAGTGAGGATTTTATGGATGTCTTGAATGCAAGCTGCAGTTTGAAGAACTTTCTGCAACAGTTTTCTTAACATTGAAGCTTCAAAAGTAAAGCCAATGTCAATCAGATTGCACCAAACTAGATGAGGAAATCTTCCTATCTCAGCTTAAGTTTCCTCATGAGGTAGAAGAAAAATAATAATTACAGGTCTTCTTTAATGCATGATGTTCATATACGAACTTATGAACACATTAAGAGTAAAACAGACAACCAAACAGGCTGTGCTTTGGGTCTGTCTACCTGCAATGACTACAAGAAGATGCCAAACTGAGGTTTTGGATCCAGACAGTGATTCATATCCATAGCACAAATAATGGGCGACTGCAAAAATCTTGAATTAAAGATTAAAAAAACTCCTCAACAAACCGCCGGCTGCCACGTCCATCTCTCCTTTACCTCCCTTCAACTAACACAGGAACACATCAGCAGCTCAGCTCAGGTTACAGAGTGTGTGTTTGGCTGTTATGTGTGTACCGTTATGTAATAAGATCTGATGAGTCAGTGAGAGCAGACATGCAGACGTACCAGTGCAGGAGTATTCATCCACCCTGATGAAGCCTGGCAGACAGTCACAGCGATGGCTGCCGGGCAGGTTGACACACCCCGTGTTGGCCTGGCAGTAATGCATCTGGGTCGCACACTCGTCGATATCTGAGGACAAACAGAACAGATACGGTGAATTGATAACTCCCAAACAGTTCTCTATGGACAGTCAGGACATACAGATAGCTCTGCAGAGGGGGAGCAGGTATGAAGCTCATTGAATACAGATGCAGCATGAATACAGATGCACTTGTCAGATTACAAAGAGGTGGTCTCTGCATGGTGCTGTACAGTTTTTAATTCAATTCAATCACATGCACAACAAGGACAATTTTCCTGCTTAAAAACTTTCATATTAAAATCTATACGAATGCCTTTTTGCAGCCTTGTATCCAGACATTGTATTTCCACAGTTCCCTCATATTAACGGGTAATTTCCTGTCGTTGTCTTGAGATCTTGACTTATCTCGTTATCTGAAGATAACACTGTTGGTTGTGCTAATTGTAATGGAATAATTTGTCTCCTGATGTTGAGATAACAAAATTAATTTTCTTGTAATAATGAGATAATTTTCTGGCGATCCAGAAAACAAAACATGAGGCCCCTAGATCACACACGATGCTGCTATTACCAACACCAATGACATACACTACCCACACCATCATAACACTTAAAGGTGGAGGTCTTTCCTACAGAGAAATTGAAGTGAGTACAGTTTCCTTCACCATCAAACGGCACTCAGAAACTGTGGGAAACTCTGACAGGAAGAGGGTCTGGCAGACACAAAGCCACAACAAAATCAGAAGACAAGTTTCTGAGAGTCAACAGGTTGCGTGATAGGAGGCTCACAGGACAACAGCTTCAAACACAGCTTAATAGTGATCGTAGTAAGCAAGTCTCATTTCAACTGTGAGGAGAAGCAGTGGCGGTTCTAGACCAATTGTACTAGGGGGGCAAGGCTGGGGCCAAGGGTGTTGTCAGAGGGACATATTCAACCCTGACAAAAGAGACTGAGAAGGGCGAGGACCGGCTGAGAAAAAATGGCAAAACATCAGTGCATCCCTTTATACTAGACATATAAACTACTGTGTATTAGATCAAAATGCAGACTGACTGTCCCTTAGCGCTCTAAGGGACTGGAACCAAGTGCCACAAGCATGTGTTCGGCCTGTAACATCGGCGCGATACCGGGGGCCACAGGGGGGTCCAGGTTCAGTTTTACAGGGGCACTGGCTCCTGTTGGCCCCTCCCCAGAACCTCCACTGAAGAGAAGACTTCGAGCTGCAGGTTTGACAGGTTGAGTTGCAGCAAGAAAGCCATTGCCAAGACATTAGAATAAGAAAAAGAGGCTTGCCTTGGCCATGAAACACCGCCAGTGGACTACTGAAGACTGGAAGAAGGTGTTATGGACAGATTTGAAAAATTGGGGTGTTCTAAAAGTTTTGACCAGTAGTGTACAGTAGGTTAAGCTAATGTTTGTTTTGTGTTTTTGAAAGTTTAGGGATGAGTTATGATCACCTGATTTCAATTTAAGATCCTGAGAGCGCAGGAAGATGGAGTAAATAAAATATATTGATGCATGTCTGCAGGGCTTGCACAACAAATAAGAACATCTTGTTTATTCAGAGCAAAAGCAAAGACAACAAGCACGGTATTATAAGACTGGAGATAAAGAGAATCAAATAGAATATTCAAAGAAAAAATAAGTTAAAGATTCAAAGAAATACAAAAGCTGAGGAAAAAAAAGGAGGAAAACTAAAGCAGCA
This sequence comes from Notolabrus celidotus, assembly GCF_009762535.1. Classification (NCBI taxonomy): domain Eukaryota; kingdom Metazoa; phylum Chordata; class Actinopteri; order Labriformes; family Labridae; genus Notolabrus; species Notolabrus celidotus. Next base: position 3,273,683 of record NC_048274.1, read on the forward strand.
AAGCAGATACGATAATGACCTAAAAACTGAAAAGGATGAAGGACAGCAGAGAGAGCAGCATCTTTCCTGACATCAATAATGTTCAGCTAAATTGTCACATTACATCCTCTCCTCACTGAGTACCTCTCATCCTAATGTAGCTTGAAAGAAATTGTATGAGCATTAAAACACAGAGCTCAGGGAGGCATTAGATGAGCTGGATGACTGTTGATGAAATTGGATTGGAAACACACCAGAGAGGTGTTATGCAGAAGGGATGAAATCTGTACTTGTGTGTGTGTGTGTGTGTGTACACTCTGAGTGTTTACGTGGATGTGAGCAGCAGAGAACCAGTTTTCCTGAGGCTATAACAGGCCTTTCCACCACTTAAGGGAGGCAGTGTGCGACACTTTGGGGGGAAGGGAGAGAAAGTGAGAAGAGTATTTCCATATCCTCTCCTTGGATAAATACATTCCAGCTTCGAGGTCTTCAGCTCACACTCTCCCCTTTGCAACAGGATGAATTTGTATGAAGTATGTAATTGACTTACATGCAACAGCCAGAGGTTTTTTCTCTGCAAATTTCATCCTTGGAGAGTGTACAGTAGGAGCGTTGAATTGCACAATCAAAGGGAGACGGATCGTGTGTTCAGGCGTACAAAGCCTCGCCGGCCTTCAGCATAAAAAAGCACTGATCTGCTACATCAAAAACATTGAACTTGCTCGAGTGCTGGAGGCTGCAAAGCAGTACCTGAATGCAATTTCCATCTCGTCATGAAGCCCTTCTCCGCCCAGAACGCTGCTCATTTGATTACACTTTATTGGAGGAAGGCGCCAACAGTTACTCAGGCTCGATGATGGCTTGCGTGTGATGTCAACGACTCGCAGCCTTGATAATTCAAAGCAGAGTGCTTGCCGCCTTCGTCCGCTTTCATTTGAAGAAAGGGAAAGCATCAGCTGTCAAGTCTGACAATGATGAGGCCACCCAGAAGGCCTGAATCCCCTGTGTGTGTGTAAATGTGTATGTCTGTGAGAATGTACAGTATGTGTTGGAGCAGGTGAGTACTGCTGACAGAACTGGAACTGTCATTTCACACGGGGCAGAATTCATTTTTCTGGATTTACTGGTGTGTCTCTCTCCTTGTCTCCACCTCCCTTCCCTCCTCCTCCTCCTCCTCCTGCTACCCTTCCAACCCAGACCTTCTCCTCCCACCGCCTTCCTCTCCCTCCTCCGCCTCATCCTCTGAGCTCACTTTCTTCATCTCGCTGCTGCTTTATTCATGCTGTGATGTAGGTCAGGGCTGAGGAGGGGAACTGCTAAAAATAAGGCAGGAGAGGAGTCTCCGTGTGCATGGTGGAGAGAGTGTGTGTGTGTGTGGGAGTGTGTGTGTGTTTGTGCCAGCTCATCCTCTGTGAGAGAAAGAGGGAGAGATTGTCTGGATGTTGAGCGTTTGGAAGCTGTGAGGCAGGAAGAGAGAAGACTCGTTTTCTGTGTGTGTTTGTGTTTGTGTGTGTGTTTTAGTGTGTGCATGCACATGAGAGTGGGTGTAGACATGTTTGCACTTGTATTTGCATCGACGCTCGCTGTAC
>NC_048274.1:5157750-5257750 GCF_009762535.1 Notolabrus celidotus
TCACTCACCTTCACTGTCTTTGAACTTTTTAATGGCCACCAGCTCATTGGTTTCCTGTGAAGACATGGAGACACAAGGAGTGTTAGACTGAAGGAATCAGATACATGAGTCCACATCTCCAGAGGAGGTGAGAAGACTCGTACAGGATTCAAATCAGGGAACACTATTTGTAGAATGAAGAGGTTAAGAGGAGAAATAAAAAAGTTAGATATTTAAATGTATCCCCTGCCCACTCTCAGTGTGTCCAAGTTACAGTCAGTAGCTAAACTGCTTCTCTCTGAGTTATTATGAAACTAACTTTCAGCACAGTTAATATACGTCTTCTTTTACTCCCATCTGCCTGTTTGATGCACTCTGTGAACGTAGCTGTAAACTTGCTTCAGCTCAGAGCTTCTGTTCTGGCGTGAAGAAGAAACTAGGCGGGTTAGATTTTGTTCTGTTTCTGATTAATCAAGACATAGACGGACAGTCTCTCCTCCCTGCACAGAGTTTGAGTTGTCGTGGGTGGTGGAGAAGAAACATCGGGTTTAAGGTTGAGATTAATGAACGGGAGCTCTGGATGGATCATGCTCGTTTCTCCTGGTCACACTGCAGGCCTGTGATATGTTTGTTTAACATCACATACGCTGTCTGATGGATTTCATGGAGAAGAGCAGCCACCTTATAAACTTGCAGGATTAAAAGTCACAATGACAAACTACAAAGGAGGAGGAGCCTCGTGCATCTCAGGATTTATTGAACAAAAGAAAATACAGAGACAAAACAAAAATAACATATAAAACACCTTTTCCAAAGTCCAAAAGGTCAGAATAAAAAAACCCAAAGCAACATGAAACACACACACAGGGCAGGACACAGAGACTTGACACACACCAGTTAACGAGCAACAGGTGAGACTAAAAAGCAACAGGTGAGACTAACAAGCAACAGGTGAGACTAACGAGCAACAGGTGAGACTAACAAGCAACAGGTGAGACTAACAAGCAACAGGTGAGACTAACGAGCGTAACAAAGCAGGGGAAACAGAAAAGGACAGGAAGTAAAACTAAAGCAGACACAAAGAATGCCAACAACATAAAACAACAAACAGTAACAGAGAGCAAGACCTACAAAATAAAACAGGAAATTGTTACAGAGAGCAAGACCTACAAAATAAAACAGGAAACAGACACATAGACAGCAAGACCTACAAAATAAAACAGGAAACAGACACACAGAGAGCAAGACCTTAAAAATAAAACAGGAAACAGTAACAGAGAGCAAGACCTACAAAATAAAACAGTTACAGAGAGCAAGACCTACAAAATAAAACAGGAAACAGTAACAGAGTGCAAGACCTACAAAATAAAACAGGAAACAGTAACAGAGTGCAAGACCTACAAAATAAAACAGTAAACATTAACAGAGAGCAAGACCTACAAAATAAAACAGGAAACAGTAACAGAGTGCAAGACCTACAAAATAAAACAGTAAACATTAACAGAGAGCAAGACCTACAAAATAAAACAGTAAACAGTAACAGAGAGCAAGACCTACAAAATAAAACAGTAAACATTAACAGAGTGCAAGACCTACAAAATAAAACAGGAAACAGTAACAGAGTGCAAGACCTACAAAATAAAACAGTTACAGAGAGCAAGACCTACAAAATAAAACAGTAAACAGTAACAGAGAGCAAGACCTACAAAATAAAACAGTAAACAGTAACAGTGCAAGACCTACAAAATAAAACAGGAAACAGACACACAGAGATCGAGACCTACAAAATAAAATAGGAAACAGACAGACAGACACACACACACACACACACACACACACACACACAAGGTTCTCTAGAAACACCATGAGGATAACTTAGTGAATACAGACAGACAGACAGACAGACAGACAGACAGACAGACAGGTGTGACTGAAGTGAAATGATCTGTGGTCATCTTTAAAGCCATGAGTAGACGTAACATGGATTTATTCGAGAGACATTAACCCCTTAATGTCGTCGGGACATTTTGTCCCCACTCCGGGAACTTGTGGGTTCAGTCTGAACTTGAGACCCTGAGTCTGACGACAGAGGACCAGAGAGAATCACAACACACAGGCCAGCCTCCCTTGTCCTCCGCAGCTCACACGTTCCTCTGAAGGTCCTTTTGTTTACGGAGGGTCAGACCACAGAGACAGCTGCAGTGTGGAGAAGAGCCACGCGGTGAGGACTGGCAGCGCTGTGGCTCACACAAGACGATTGTTTGACTGCTTTTTAAAGACAAAGCTGTCTGTTCAGAGATTTTCACTTGCAGAAGAAATCAGGGATTTGCAGCTCCAACAAACTCTTAATCCTAAGAGTGACGTTCCAGTGAGAGGAAGTCTATCCGAGTAGCAAACTGTGAGATTTATTGTATTTACCAAGCAAGATAAAACACGCACACCAGCATCATACAGCACATGCAACATTTCAAGCTCTTTGGCAGCATCCTCCAACACACTGATGATGCTTGTGCTCATGTGTGCTGTCTCTGACCTCAGCTGATTTACCTTTTGTGCCACTGTTAAGTCAGCACACCTAAAAATAGCTTCAAGCTAATTCTCAGCTGGAGACACGTGCAGGTCCTGATCGTCACATTACACAGAGGATTCAACGTTTCTGCTTTACTGTCATCAGCCATGAAGAACATAACGTGGAGAACAGGCCGCCATTTGTACCATGAAAGAGTTAATGCTGCTGTCACATAATTGCATTATTATAATCAATAAATACATTAAATAAAATGTTAAATAATACATTAAATAAGACGTTAAATAAGACGTTAAATAACATATTCAAGAAAAGTTGTTATTATCAAGCACATCAAGCTTAAAGAAGGATTTTCTATCATAGCCCCTGCTAACAGGAGGACCTGCTCTGTTTTCATGTTTTCTTCCAAACACATGATTATTAAAATGAGTTTCTGTCATTTATTTTACTCTTAATCTTATATTTAATCCTCCTAAGTCTGATCTATTCATTTTCCCTCAAACATTCATGTGTTCATTCATTTATGTCTTCATTTACAAATTTACTTTCACGTCACAGCCAAGCGGCAACTTCCTGTCTTGAGAATTGAAGCCAAAGCAGAAGCTAAACGCAGCAGCTCCTTGAGTGTCCGCCTGAGGCTGGCTGCAGAAGCACAGGAGGGAAGTTTGCATTTCCAATATGGCGTCTGCCAAAACTCTGCTTCAGAAACCAACTGAGACTACGTCCATGAATTACAGTCTGTGGTCACAGCCTCCCCTTCCTCTGCATAGGTAAACAAATGTCAAACTTTGCACCGTGGGAAGCCGTCTCCGAGCGACTGGCTCATGTCAGCCAGTTAAAAAATGAGCTGTGGGTTGACTTCAGCAGCTAGGAGGTCAGTGCCTCATCGATGAACATACTTGTTGGACACTACTCTCAAAGAAAGGCCGACAGAAATTTACAAACGTGTGAGTCACTGATGAATAAGAGCGACTCTCTGCAGAGCAGTGTTGCATGAAGGCCAAGAAACTCTGACAGAGGTGCGTAAGGTACGAGAGCAGCTTGGCAAAGTGGAGGCTCCATGAGGACGCAGTTCTCGGAATTCAACCAGCTGTTGAGCCAACAGACGTCAGGGCCTGTGATGTTGCTGCATGGAGACAGCCCGTTAGTCTGTTTAATGCAAATCACCAACGACTAACGTGTGATAAGTGGAGCAGCTGCTTCTCTCTGCAGACACACTACAGCAGGGTTCACTGTGACTGTCTCTCCTAGACCACCTCTCCCAGACCACCTCTCCCAGACAACCTCGGCTGGTTCTGTCAGTTTGCTGTGTTCACGTGCGTCCAAACAAATCTGCATCACCAGGCTGATAAATCAACAAAGCTGCTTAAACTTACAGTAAAACATGAAATGATGCAAACACCTGGTTTTTGGATTTTTAATGGCTTGTGCTGTGAATGAAGCTGTTCTCTTGTATCCTGTGTTCTGTTTCTGAATTCGCAGCAGGTTTCTCTTAATGATGGTCGTTTGGGGTGTTGCAGATTAGAGACCCATGAACTCAGTTTGTGTTGATGACCGAGGACTCAGGATACAGACTCCAGGTTAAAGGTGTAATGGATCTACATGAGAGTGGACATCATTAGGAATCCTTCATTTGTTTGAGAATTGATTATTTCGATGGTGTTTTTGGTGAATTTGGTATTTGTGAATCGTTATTTGATCATTAACCGTTTAAAAATCTGGTACAGTCGTTTTTATCAAAGGTCAGGTCACCACTTGTTAGACAATTACATAACTAACAACAGAGACCCATTTCCAAGCTCCTCTTTCATCAGTCTGTCCAAACATCATTTAGGGAGCAAGTGTTTTCAGAGGTGTTTCAGAGCTGATGAAAAGGGAATAATTTGAAGCATTACAAAAATGGCACGAGTCAAAAACAGGCCCTGCTTCTGAGCACCTCGTGCTGTTTCACCGACAGTCAGAAACAGACAAAGTATTCCACTTTTAGAAAGTACAACAGTGGACAGCTTTCATCTAAGAATCCTCTTTAATGTACATGTCACCTCTGCATCATGACACAGCACAGGGATACGGTGTTGACATGTCACCCCTGCATCATGACACAGCATAGACACTGTATAGACATGTCACCCCTGCATCATGACACAGCACAGACACTGTATAGACATGTCACCCTGCATCATGACACAGCACAGAGATACTGTATAGACATGTCACCTCTGCATCATGATACAGGGCAGAGATACTGTATAGACATGTCACCTCTGCATCATGATACAGGACAGAGATACTGTATAGACATGTCACCTCTGCATCATGACACAGCACATAGATACTGTATAGACAAGTCACCCCTGCATCATGATACAGCACAGATATACTGTATAGACATGTCACCCCTGCATCATGATACAGCACAGAGATACTGTATAGACATGTCACCTCTTCATCATGACACAGCACAGACACTGTATAGACATGTCACCCTGCATCATGACACAGCACAGAGATACTGTATAGACATGCCATCCCTGCATCATGATACAGGACAGAGATACTGTATAGACATGTCACCTCTGCATCATGACACAGCACAGAGATACTGTACAGACATGTCACCTCTGCATCATGACACAGCACAGAGATACTGTATAGACATGTCACTCCTGCATCATGACACAGGACAGATATACTGTATAGACATGTCACCTCTGCATCATGACACAGGACAGATATACTGTATAGACATGTCACCTCTGCATCATGACACAGCACATAGATACTGTATAGACATGTCACCTCTGCATCATGACACAGGGCAGAGATACTGTATAGACATGTCACTCCTGCATCATGACACAGGACAGATATACTGTATAGACATGTCACCTCTGCATCATGACACAGCACATAGATACTGTATAGACATGTCACCTCTGCATCATGATACAGGGCAGAGATACTGTATAGACATGTCACCTCTGCATCATGACACAACACAGAGACACTGTATGGACATGTCACCCTGCATCATGACACAGCACAGATATTCTATATAGACATGTCAGCCTTGCATCATGACACAGCACAGAGATACTGTATGGACATGTCATCCCTGCATCATGACACAGGACAGAGATACTGTATAGACATGTCACCTCTGCATCATTACACAGCACAGACACTGTATAGACATGTCACCCCTGCATCATGATACAGCACAGATATACTGTATAGACATGTCACCCCTGCATCATGACACAGCACAGAGATACTGTATAGACATGCCATCCCTGCATCATGATACAGGACAGAGATACTGTATAGACATGTCACCTCTGCATCATGACACAGCACAGAGATACTGTACAGACATGTCACCTCTGCATCATGACACAGCACAGAGATACTGTATAGACATGTCAACCCTGCATTATGATACAGGACAGAGATACTGTATAGACATGTCACCCCTGCATCATGATACAGCACAGAGATACTGTATAGACATGTCATCCCTGCATCATGATACAGCACAGAGATACTGTATAGACATGTCATCCCTGCATCATGACACAGCACAGAGATACTGTACAGACATGTCACCCCTGCATCATGATACAGCACAGAGATACTGTATAGACATGTCATCCCTGCATCATGACACAGCACAGAGATACTGTATAGACATGTCACCTCTGCATCATGACACAGCACATAGATACTGTATAGACATGTCACCCCTGCATCATGACACAGCACATAGATACTGTATAGACATGTCACCTCTGCATCATGACACAGCACATAGATACTGTATAGACATGTCACCCCTGCATCATGACACAGCACATAGATACTGTATAGACATGTCACCCCTGCATCATGATACAGCACAGATATACTGTATAGACATGTCACCCCTGCATCATGACACAGCACAGAGATACTGTATAGACATGTCACCTCTGCATCATGACACAGCACATAGATACTGTATAGACATGTCACCCCTGCATCATGATACAGCACAGATATACTGTATAGACATGTCATCCCTGCATCATGATACAGCACAGAGATACTGTATAGACATGTCACCCCTGCATCATGATACAGGACAGATATACTGTATAGACATGTCACCCCTGCATCATGATACAGGACAGATATACTGTATAGACATGTCACCCCTGCATCATGACACAGCACAGATATACTGTATAATCATGTCAGCCTTGCATCATGACACAGCACAGAGATACTGTATAGACATGTCAGCCCTGCATCATGACACAGCACAGAGATACTGTATAGACATGTCATCCCTGCATCATGATACAGGACAGAGATACTGTACAGACATGTCACCCCTGCATCATGACACAGCACAGAGATACTGTATAGACATGTCACCCCTGCATCATGACACAGCACAGAGATACTGTATAGACATGTCAGCCCTGCATCATGACACAGCACAGAGATACTGTATAGACATGTCACCCCTGCATCATGATACAGCACAGAGATACTGTATAGACATGTGTGATGGGGAAAATACAGACATGATAGAATGCTATTCTTGTGTTGATTAGAAGTTAGAAACCCTCACACATACCAGACCTTCTGGGATTTGTATATTGTTATCTGTTTGCTTGGCTGAGGAGCAAACCAGGGGGTCACCTTTGTGAGAAGTCACAAAGGTTACCAGGAAGCGAGAGGTCATAAAAAGCTCTCTGGTTTACCTCACAGCTCTTTGAATGTGTTTAATGATGCAGTAACCTTATTCTCTGAAGAGAATAAGTAACATGTTGAATCTTCACTCTGGGTCAGTTGAGCACACCTTGTCTCGCTTGTCAGATCACGCTGCCAGCTGACCGCTTTGCAAAGCTCACTGAAGGCCGGAATAAAGCTCACAAAGACAAACCGTTGTAGTTTGAGTCTTTCATTTTCAGAGTTCCACCACACATGTCACCCCTGCATCAGGATACAGCACAAAGATACTGTATAGACATGTCACCCTTGCATCAGGATACAGCACAAAGATACTGTATAGACATGTCACCCTTGCATCAGGATACAGCACAGATATACTATATAGACATGTCACCCTTGCATCATGACACAGCACAGAGATACTGTATAGACACCAGGAAACACTGGCTGGCGTGTAGGTTGAGCTATTGTCTCTTCAAAAACACAAGATAACACATAAACCTCCGTACACACGCCCACATACGCTAATACAACACTTCCATAAAGTGGCAGAACAAACCCAAGCTCACAGCCTAATTAAATGTCCTTTAAATACGTGCAGGATACATAATTCATAAAGACATAAACATTAAAATGCATTACATGTCCTCACTGTAGAGCCTCTTCTGGGTCAGCTGGTTCTCTATGATTCCCTCTAACACCGGTCTGCTCTTCACACGGTGACCCATTTACTGTTAGCATGGTCTCATATTCAATACCTCCCTCTGCATCTCCTCCAGTGCACACACGTTACTTCTGTCTCCCTTTTTCTTTGCTGCCCTGCTTCCCGCTGAGAAAAGTAAAAATAACTGCTCTCTTGCTGCGAAGCTTAAAAGCTTTTATTGCCATGGTCGAAGTCCCTGCCTCTACAAGTGACTCCCCCGCACCTGGAAACATCTAACACTTCACTTCTTAGTAACGTTGTGCAACGCTACGGACCGACTGGACTTCATCACGCCTCCTTCAGAGGAATCAGAGTTAGCATGTTGATTAGCTTAAATCAGATCACAAACACTTTCAGACTAAAGGACAAAGTTTAACTTTGAATACATGAGATTATCTGAATGAGCAGCCGCGCTCACTGCTTTCATTTCTCTTAAAGAAGAATCATCTGACTAACATGGACGACACGAGGAAGACGAAGGGCCTTATGTTTCTCAGGTTTCCTGCTGTGTAAAGAGGCTACAGTCCTTTCCGCAGCAGTCGCTGGTTCGACTCCTAACCTCTGACCTTAGCTGTATCATCCCATATTTCCAGTCTCTCTCCAGCTGTCCTAACTAATAAAGGAAATGCTCTAAAACACACTAAACAAATAAAACACAGAACCGTTCCTCCTCTTATCATAAATAACACCTAAATGCTAATCCAGAAGCGGCGAGTACAACATTATTCCCGCTCTGATCGTATGTAGAAACTTGTTAATACCTCTTAAAGAGAAAAACAATGATTGAACCAGCTTCTCTTTAAACAGAATGTCATGGCCCCCATGATACGCAGATTACAGCAGCAACAGTGCAGCGTTAACATTGGGGGTATGAGGAGGTCTCTGTATTCGTCAGAGTTAGTATTAGGAGGAAGAAATGGCACCAGATCGTCTCTGAATTAAGGGTTATTATACTTTTTAAACCAGGGTTGCTTTTGTTGCAGCGTTTAACAGAAAGACATCTTGAAGTGCTCACAAAGGACACAAGATGACGTTCACGTTTAAACACTTCATCTGACGTGTTTAGCTTCCATCAGTCCTCTCCGAGCGTCATGCTCTGTATATGTGTTGTTTTTTTGTTCATGGCTCTTTAATGCAGGCGTTTGCATGTTTCGAAAATTCACTTAATGTAAATAATTCAAGGCCAGTTTAAATCCTTCATGAAGCAGAGCGCTGACAGGAGTCGTTGGTGAAGGGACAGATGCAGGAATATAAAGCATGCATATGACATGTCGAGCAAAAGACTCAGGTCTTTATAATAAATGAACACATTTTACATTCGAAGCACAAACTCAGACTCAGCCAGGTTCAGTTTACACTTCATCCATCTGTTATTCTGTTATCACTTTGGTAACAATGGGGGTCAATTAATTTGGTATCTAACCTGGATCATATGAAATCAATCAATAATTGAAAAGGATGAGGAATCATTAACGGGTCGCCTCTTCAATCAGATTCAACTAATGAGGATTGAAAGCAGTTACCAATAATAGCTGCATTAATCTGCCATCATTTCTCTCTGATCAGATGTTTCATAACATATTGATTAATTTGTTCAACTTCATCATTATTATTATTGTTCATTATTATTATTATTATTGTTGTTCTTATTATTGTTATCATTATTATTATTGTTGTTCTTATTATTACAATCCATTATCATTAACATCTGTATCACCGACTGTTTCTTTGAAACCTATACTTTTTTTTAACGATTTCAGGTGTGTTACTCGGGAGGTTACGTCTCATTTTAATTGCCACTTGGTTAATTTCAGTCATGAAGGATTCACCCAGCTCTGAGGAAGGAAGCTCTAACTCACTGCTGTGACACCATCAGTCTCTGCTGAAGTTTAACTGACCCAACTCTGTGCAACATGATTCTCTGGCTCCAACCCACACTTTCACGTCTCTGTCATAAAACCACTGATAAGCACAGGTCGCATGGTACTGTGTAGAAGTGCCAAATAATTTAAAAGAAAGTGAAACAAACCGAAGAGCTGATATATTTTATTCTTCATGATGTATTCTAAGTCACTCAGCGACAGGTAAATGGTAAAGCATTGTTTCTGATTGATGAAGAGAGAGAAACAGCGAGTAGATGAACCATGCAGTCACATATAGTAGGAAGTGCTGGATGAGTCACAGCAGCAGGCCTCCATCGCTCTCATGCATACCAAGCACATTAATGGCATAAATTTAAATACTTCTTATGACACCTCGGCCTGTCTCAGAAAACATTCAAGCTAACAATAAATCTGAACAATGTGAGAGAGTAGGTCAGCGCCGCACGGCTTCAGTTTGTGTAGATGCAGCTCATTACTGAGTCTAAAAGGTCATGACTCAAAACTTCAGGAGAGAAAACAGAAATCACCAAATCTCTGTTTCTGAGCTTTCTCTTTATTCATAAAACTTTCCCTTATTTTGATCTGATCAGAAAGCAGGAGGCGGGGCACGCCCACCAGGTAACCATCTATTGATCAATATGAACCGAGGCTAAAGCCGATCCCAGCTAACACTGTACAAGAGGCGGAGCACGCCCAACCAGGTAACCATCTATTAATCCATCTGAACCGAGGCTAAAGCCGATCCCAGCTAACACTGTACGAGAGGCAGAGCACACCCACCAGGTAACCATCTATTAATCCATCTGAGCCGAGGCTAAAGCCGATCCCAGCTAACACTGTACGAGAGGCGGAGCACGCCCAACCAGGTAACCATCTATTAATCCATCTGAACCGAGGCTAAAGCCGATCCCAGCTAACACTGTACGAGAGGCGGGGCACGCCCACCAGGTAACGTTTGGCTCACATTTAAAGACAAACATTTACAGTCTCTCATCTTCAGGCGATTTAGACTCCTATCAAATCAAATAAATAATACCCCCCAAAATAGGACTGCACAGCACAACAGTTCCCCAAAAGTGAATATAAAACATTTAGAGCTCCCCCTGCTGGCTGGCTGCAGTACAGGAGAACAACAATTCCTCAACAGCCCACAAAGATTAGTCTCCCACAAATTAAACGCCAATGAGTCGTTGGTGGAGTCACTGCTCAAGTTTTCATGTTCAGGATGTAGGGCTGAGTTGAGACATGTCACATGTTTCCTGTCTCTGCCGAGAGCACACGCCGCAAAACGACCGGGAAACAACAGGTTAACAAAACAAGGTGGCTGATGATGTCATGTGGTCAAATGTTTAAAGTCAGGAGTATTTGACTCCGCACAGTAAAGAGCTTCTGGTGGAGCATGTCAGTAATGCACGAACGTTAGAGGAGAAGGCGCAGTGACAATCAACGTACAGTATCTGCACTCTCAGTCTCTAATTCTCCACCAAACACTGGAGCAAACTTTTACCATGCCACATGTTAAAACTATCCAGAATGAAGATTTTCAACTGCATGTTCAGAGTTTAGAAGAGAGATGTTCAATCAGAACCGTTCAGGTATTGTTCAATGTGATGAGTCTGATCATGTTTCAATGATCAGACTCGTCGTTAGTTAGAGGTAATAAAGCCTGCCTCCGTCACACCAACACTAGACTCCATCATCACTAGAACAGTGTGATGACAGTGGAGCATTATAAAAGGCTCTTAAATCATTCCTCCAATCAGACCTTATTGATCTCACTGAATCAAATATCAATACCTTTTTTGAGGACCACGTGTCGTACGGTTAATCTAGGTCAAAGATTTGAACTTAGATTAAACAAGTTCAGTTCAGTTAAATGCCTTTATGCCCTGTGGTGAAATAAATCTCTCATGTTCACTCGTGTCTGTAAAATTAGTTTCTTTTATATTCGTCTCTAAGTTCATTTTGACCCGTGGCTTCCTGTGTGTCTGTTTGACCCACCAACCCGCTCCAGTCTCCAACACTCACACTTACAGAACCACGAGTTTACTCCGTCAAGGACTAAACGCCATGAAAGCACGCTTTGTCAAAGGCCTGGCTTAGACTTCACAGAAACCAGAACTCTCAAACAAACTGCAAAACAGGAGGAGTCTTACCTTATGCCTGCACTTAAGCACCACTCCATACGCTCCTGCAGAGAAACAGAGAGAAAGACACCGAAGATCAATAACAGGGAGGCTGAGACGTGTGTTCAGTTTCGACTTCTTAATTATGTTTTGACCTCCTAACCTTTGAACAAACATGTTCATAGAAAACAAGAGCAGTAGGTGAGAACAAGCAGAGGAACAGCTAATAGGTGAGGCAGAGGCATAGATACTCTCCCACACACTGTACACACACATATGCATAAACAGCTCACACCACAAATACACATGCAGTCCCTGAAGCTTACTGTCTTATTGGAGCATGTTCCCAGTCCAGATATAAAAAGTCTCTGAATCTGTTTGGAAGATCAGACTTTTCAAACTTCTCTGTGGAGAACAGGTTCAGTTCATAACTGATCTTTTTTTAGAAACTGTGAAACTAATGAAATGGTGGAAGTGTTCTGGTAGAGTCAGTGAAGAAGGTTAAATCTTCCATCATTTAAAGGCACAGTGAGGAGTTTCATGTTGTTTCTGGTGCCCCCTCTGGTCGAAGTCGGTAGTGTTTTCAAGGATGTTTTTGAAGACGACTTTAAGCAGGATGCAGAGTGATGACGTCATTCCATTTAGCTACCATAGACTGTATAAATTATGCTCGGCTCGAAGTGAGGCCACCGCAAAGCTGCTCCTCCTGGTGGCTGGCTGCAGTATAGGTCAAAAATTCCATCTCCCCCATTCATTTGAATGGGGCTGCGGTCACACTTTAAATAAAAATAAATAAATACACATTGTACAAATGTTTCTCACATCCGTATGCTGTGGTGATATGTAGTTAATATTTGACTGTTTTGTGTTCAAGGTCTCTTTTTTCTGAAATATTGGAAATGCAGAACTCAACCAGGCATAGTGTGACATAAAGAGGCAGGGTTTCAGCCTCCTAGCCAACAGCTACATATGTGTTTCCGTCAGGGAGCAATCAGTCATGCCCTTATTTGGGCAAAAACTTGTAATTTTAATATCTTGTGTTAGAACCCCCCCCCACAGTGTGTGGCAATAGAGAAATTAGCTACGTAGAGCCAAGCCGTTTTTTGAACCAGGCTGTAAACGTGTTTATTAATGCTGCAAAGATCGTCTTTTTTGAATTGGTGTGTATGTGGTTTCCGGTGTTTCTGCAGCCAGCCTCAAGCAGATTCTCAATGAATTGCAGTTTATGACACTTCCGCATGGGCTTCATATTTTGAGACCTGAGGTTGCCGCTTGGTAGCTCCATGAAATCATCAACTGTAACGTAACAATCGTATTCATTTAAAGGGACAGTGCAAAATAATCATGGCAGAGTTAGCCATGAGGCTAAGTTTCACCGGCAGGTCAGAGAGGAAACTTTGTAAAATGTGATTTATTGACGTTAGCTTACAGAAGGTGATCAGTGATGAATCCCCCGTCACAGCCGGCTGTTAATGTCTGAATAACGTCACAGTGCACACCAGAATAAACATTAAATCCTGTTCACATTTAGCTGAGGCCCGGTTTTAGCTGCTCAGTCTGAAAATCTCTTTAAGTCTTTTTGATAATCCTGCTCCGGTGTCATCCATGAGAAGCAAACATTACGTAAAAAATAAAAATGACCTAAAAATGTTTTATTTATTCTCGTTAACTACTGAAGCTAAACTTACAGCAGAGATGTAAACACAAGACCGGTCGGACTTCACTCTGCAGGGCCGAAGAGGCATTAGTTAAACTCTGAGAAGTTTAAAAACAGCTCACAGTGCCTTTTATTTTTTTTCCGATCTGACTTTCAGACCAGCTCTGACGTAGATGACTGTTAGAGAGAATTATCGACACTATAACCTCTGTCTTCTCACATTAGAATAACGTGTCAGTTCAAACCAACCAAACGATGCTGGAGTCGAACCTTGAGGAGTCAAAGAGCTCTCCTCTTTCATCTAATTTTCTGCCATCACGGTCACTGCTGTGAAGCTTCAGATGAAATGATTCTGTCATAAAATACTGAAGTCATATTTCAAACAATCATCAGTCTGAAAACAATGTCAACGTATGTCTTTAAACTCTAACAATATACAAAGATGTGCAGATATTCTGAAGAAACGTGTAGAAGCTGAATTAAAAACGTCATGTCATGCTATCAAACCTCAAAGTGAGCCTCTGTGTCTCTAAACCACACGGTCTGCTTAGTTTACAAAGTGTTTGTCTGATGGTTCAAAATAAATCATAATAAATACGGTTCAGTGTCTAAAATGTGAAATGAGCAGCAGTCAGGTTAAAACTGTCTCCACGAGTATCTTCAGATCTATCCTCACGCTGCATCCACCTCTGTACCTGACACACCAAATAACACCCCTTAGAGGCGATAGTGAGGGTTACGGTTATAAACATGTACACAGTTTATTCTTCGTATGCAGAGAATTCAGGCAACAAACACAAACTGCTCAACACAAACATATTCATTTCTGATCTGATATTTTTAACAGCTGCTCGAGCTCATGCCGGATTCTGTAGATCGTGAAACATTGTAACACGAAAGATAAAAACAAACAGACAGATTTCACTTTGAGCTGCTGACGGGCTTTTAATGTGAAAAATACCAATGGGAAGTACTTTCATTTCACTGATTAAACTTAATAAAGGTAAGAGAAGAAGAAGGAGTGTATTGCTATTAAAGAGATCAGTGCCGAGCATGACTCTGGGGAATAAGTGAAATACATCACTGTTGAGATTAAGGAGGGACCTCATCAGGAAGCACCAATACTTTATATATATTATATATATATATATATATATATATATATATATATATATATATATATATATATATATACTGTATATACATTTGACTGTTTTTAAGTTTTTATTATCATATCTCTCTTTCTCTCTCTTTCTCTCTCTCTCTTTCTCTCTCTATATATATACTTATATATATATATATACAGTACATATACAGTATATATATATGTGTGTACATATATATATATATATATATAGAGAGAGAGAGACAGAGAGAGAGAGAGAGAGAGAGAGAGAGAGAGAGAGAGAGAGAGAGAGAGAGAGAGAGAGAGAGAGAGATATGATAATAAAAACTTAAAAACAGTCAAATGTTTGAATGAATATCTGCATTTTAAAAAAGCCTGTTTGAGAAGAAGACTTTCCTCTGAGGGGAAACAAGGACACTGAAAATATGAGGTAAAGAAATGATGAACGCTGTAGTTTGAAAGGACAGCCGGGAAGAATTACAACGTAAACCTGTCCGGATTATAAACCTGCATCGTGTCAGAGCTACAGGGACGCTGACCACAGCCTCTTCAGGTTCATACACTCATAAACATGCAGTTATATCTGCAGTGAACAACACTCACCTTCTCCCACAATGCCAAGGACCTCAAACTTATTCATCACATCACCGAGGGCGAGGGCTCTTCCTGCAGGTGAAACGAGCTGCTCCGGTTTTAGCGAGGATACTCCGGCTTTGACCGACTTCTGAGGGAGCGAACTGAAGCATCCGGGAGAACCGTGGAGAGCACGTGGACACACCCCATCTTCACTCTTCTTCTCACCTCGTCACTCTGCAGATCTGCTCCAACCTTTAAATGTCAGTCTTTTAGTTACAGGTCGAGTTGTTCCAGTTCTCCCTGCACTCTTTACTCCATGTCTTGAGTTTGTTGGTCTTGTTCTTCTATCCAGATGAAGTTGAACCTGCAGGATCAGAGACAAAGAAGAGAAACAAGGAATAAGATGTGCATTCAAGATTCAACTTCCCATCATGCCCTGCATGCAGGTGGTTCTCCTGGTTCAGATGGAGGCTAAGTAGGACACCAGGAAGGCAGCACTTCCTTTAGGATACGTTTAAATAATGGATGACTCTAAGCATGACTTCCACATCTCATCCTTTCTATTCCTGTCATCTGCTCAACCTGCAGGAGGAGAAGACGGGCAGAGCTACCACGCCTGCTCTGAGAGGTTTGAAAGGGTCATTGGATCACCTCTTTATTCTCTCTCTCCAGAGGAACTGTCACTACGTGTTATTCTCTTGCAGCACACTGAACTTTCTCTTTTTTAGGGAAAGTCAAAAGTGTGAATCACGTCTCCACAGTTTTCAATGTCATAATATTTAGTGTCCATGGTGCCAACTTGGAGTTGGTCACTCTAACATTTGATGCAGCTACTCAAGAAGCCAACAGAGAGTCCAGAGGGCTTTGGTCATCTCTTCATGCTCACAGCTCTTACTCCTCCATATCAGCGTCTGTCTGCTGACACAAGAAACATTCACAGATATTTCAGCTTCTCCTCGGCCGACCAGCAGGCAGACCTTGATGACGATGAACGCCAACAATGCATTACTTCAGTTTGTGACCAAACCACTGTCATCCAATCAGCCTCAATGTGAAAATATGAACACATTGAATTAAGATGATGAATATGATGAACTCAGCAGCTGATCAGCATTTAATCCAAGGCTCTAACTTCAGCCCTCCATCCTTACACATCTACACATCTCCCAGAGTGATCAGCATCTTCATCATCACCATCATCACCCCCATCATCATCATCATCATCATCAAATACCACCACAACCTCAGTCATGAGTCTCAGCTGTACCTGCTGTACCTGCACACCTTTGATTCCTCAGTAATGATTCTGAACGAGTTCAGCTGATGATGAAACTCTAACCTCAGATTCTTCCTGTGGTTAATATCTGTCCTTTTGCTTTCCCCCTGATCTCACGAAGCATATTTTCAATCTTTACTCAGTAAATATAAAAGTCGTCCAACAGAAAGACAAATCATCTGCAGGCTCAGATCTCCTCCTGTCACACATCCAAAAACTGACCACGGTTATTGAATGCTTCTTTTGTAATCTGAGTTCAGTTGGCCTGAAACCATCAGAGCTCCTCACAGTATCAGTCCAACTTCATTTGTATAACACTTGATTTATTCAGCAGTGAAAAACAACTTTAATGTTGATTTGGCTCATGTGCCTGTGTGGGCGTTTTCCTATGCAGGGTACGCTCCACACAGTCTTTCCAGGAGAAGTGATGAGGTGGATGCTGAGGCCATCCGTGGCTAGTCATTTAAGAATATGGTGCTGCTCTGGGGAGCGATAACATCCGTACCATATCCCCTCTCTACAGACACCTCACAGCCTGCAGCTGGAGCTACGTAGCAGCAGTATTCTGTGTTAGAGGGTAGAATGTTCCCTGAAATGGGAACAGCACAGGGTGGGTTAATTGATGAGCTGCTGTTTCTCCTTGCAGCCATCAGGCAGACAGCTGGTGAAAGGAAACAAGGTGGACACATCACCAGAAAGTGCTGCAAATATTGACAGAGCAGACTGAAGCATCAAACCTGAAACTAACGCCTGTTGGTGTCTGCATTTTAAAAAACAGAGCGATGAGTGAGTTTGGGAGTGTGAATTTAATGGGCAGGTGCGTGCGTCCGCGTGCACGAGACTATGTGTGTGCGTGTGTTTATGAGGTGTGTGTGTGTGTGTGTGTGAGAGAGAGAGAGAGAGAGAGAGAGAGAGAGAATAGTAATGCTGCTCTCTCTGCATCGAAACTGCGTCTCTCTCGTCGCTGCGTTGCGGAGCGCACATCATTCCACCGCTGTCCACGCGTTTCTCAGCCTACACAGCAGCCAGTGCATACATTATAACGCTGTCCACGGACCGTGTTCATGGCAGTGTTGCAAAACAAGATCCACACACAACGTTTTTTCAGAACATCATAATTGGGCGTAATTCACCCAAGTTGAAAACAGAATCCTCTGCAGCGCGTCTCACGTTAAACCAATGAAACCTTTTACCTGCAGATGTGATGAGTCGCCTCAGGCTGCGAAGCGCAGAACATCATGCCCGTGAAGATGATGATGTGGGAAGACGAAGAAATATCATGTGGAGCGGCAGGACGAGGGGGGGGGGGGAAGCCCAGGCCTGTGCGTCGTGACTAGATCAGGTTTCCTCCTCACTCAGTCTGTGGACGGAGATCAGACCGAATCCGCAGGCATAACGGCGATGACGGGGTCTCCATGTACCGTCAACAGTTCTTCTGAGGCTCCGTGTTCATAGCCTCAGCATCAGCTGGTTACAGCAGCAGAAGCGTCATCCCTGTGAGCGACGCTGCGCGCAGCCAATAGGAGCGAGGACGTCTCTGCGCGCTCCAGCAGTGATTGTACATCCAGCGTGAGCTGTGATGAAGCGAAACTTTGCTCCTGAAGCAGAGTGCAGATCCTGAAGAGGAATGCAGATCCTGAAGCTGAATGCAGATCCTGAAGAGGAATGCAGATCCTGAAGAGGAATGCAGATCCTGAAGCTGAATGCAGATCCTGAAGAGGAATGCAGATCCTGAAGCTGAATGCAGATCCTGAAGAGGAATGCAGATCCTGAAGCAGAATGCAGATCCTGAAGCAGAATGCAGATCCTGAAGCTGAATGCAGATCCTGAAGAGGAATGCAGAACCTGAAGCAGAGTGCAGATCCTGAAGCAGAATGCAGATCCTGAAGCTGAATGCAGATCCGGAAGCAGAATGCAGATCTTGAAGCAAAATGCAGATCCTGAAGCAAAATGCAGATCCTGAAGCTGAATGCAGATCCTGAAGCAGAATGCAGATCCTGAAGCAGAATGCAGATCCTGAAGCAAAATGCAGATCCTGAGGCAAAATGCAGATCCTGAAGCAAAATGCAGATCCTGAAGCAAAATGCAGATCCTGAAGCAAAATGCAGATCCTGAAGCAAAATCCAGATCCTGAAGCAGAATGCAGATCCTGAAGCGGATCGCAGATCCTGAAGCAGAATGCAGATCCTGAAGCTGAATGCAGATCCTGAAGTGGACTGCAGATCCTCAAGCAGAATGCAGATCCTGAAGTGGACTGCAGATCCTGAAGCAGAATGCAGATCCTGAAGCGGATCGCAGATCCTGCAGCAGAATGCAGATCCTGAAGCAGAATGCAGATCCTGAAGCAGAATGCAGATCCTGAAGTGGACTGCAGATCCTGAAGCAGAATGCAGATCCTGAAGTGGACTGCAGATCCTGAAGCAGAATGCAGATCCTGAAGTGGACTGCAGATCCTGAAGTAGAATGCAGATCCTGAAGCGGAATGCAGATCCTGAAGCGGAATGCAGATCCTGAATGCATATTTCTTCATATGAACTAAATGTTAAAAATCTGCATTAAGTCCTGCGTTACAGGAGATGATGTCATATAAAGTCAGCTCAAATTATATTCACTGAACACAGGGATATAGATTCCATCCATCCATCCATCCATCCATTCATCCATCTATCCATCCATCCATCCTTTCATCCATTCATTCATCCAACCATCCATCCATCAACAAATTCATCCATCCATCCATCCATCCATCCATCCATCCATCCATCCATCCATCCATCCATCATCCATCCATCCATCCATCATTCATCCATCCATCCATTCATCCACCCATCCATCCATCCATCCATCCATTCAATTATTTATTTAGTTGCTTAGGTAGTTAGTTGGTTAGGTGGTTGATTGGTTAGTTAGTTAGTTACTTAGTTAGTTATCTGAAGTTGATGACACTTTGGGATCGCTCTAAGCAGCACATTATTGATCAGTAGCCTAAATATGATCTCTATGCTCTGTACGTGTTTTAGTTTATAAAGTGTTTTAAATTGATGTGAGAGCAAGTCCTCTGCAGAATGAAACTTTGACCCACCTGTGTTCATTAATCTTTGTTTATTCACACACTAAGAAGCTTTTATGTCACAGTATTTTTTATTTTTGGTCCAAATTTTTATCAATCCACATTTAAAGTGTTTTTAAGGTATCATTCTAATTCATTTGGTTGGTTGATAATATCATTGAAACTATTTATTCTCCCAATGATTCATGTGATCACGGATCGATAGATCTCTCTCTGTGACCTTCCTTCAGGTATTTCTCCTTCATCTGGAGGAAACAGAAACAACACTTTGAGATTTGGTTTCCTCCCTGCATGAAGTTTATCATCTAAACCCGACATGAAACATGATCTTCTTTCATGGAACGATGTTTGCATTATTTCTCACTCTGTCGGTGTTTCCTTGTTCCCTCAGCTGCAGGCTGCAGAGCAGAAACATGAGTAACAGCACTGCGTGGTGGACATGCGCGGAGCTGCAGCGAATATGGCGGCTTGCATCTGATAGAAAGTGAGGAATCTCCCGTCTCAATCCTCTGTTCAGACGGTGGGTACTCCTCATGTCTGCTTCTTTCTCTCCTCACAGGTTTCTCTCTCTGCTTGTGACCCGGGCTGCGGGGAAGCAGAGCCGTTTCCCCGCCGCAGGCCCCGCAGTGACAGACAGCAGTGTGTTTATGTGTAATGCTGTGCAGGCGGACAGCTTGTTGGTACAGCAGCGTCATTGAACTCTGCAGCTTTGCTTCATGTTTACGTGCTTCCTGCAGGAAAGCAGTGAAACAGACTCGGTTCATTCATGTTGCTTTGCAGTATCACGTCCTTTTGTTAAACAAAACGTTAGCAATGTGTACCCTGGGTATCGATCCAGGCTGTCCCGCCCACTAAATGTGACCAGAAATGAAAATGCGTCAGAGTTCTTATTCACTGTTTTAACCTCTGAACCTCAGTCCTGCAAAGAAAAAAAAAGCTTAGGAAGCCTGTGAACTCAGTATGCAGCCTTATTTTACAGCTGCAGCAACTTGACCTGAATGTTTGCATCAAAAAATAAAAAAGATTTAATGCAGGAATATAAAAAATCAAACTTGTGTTTGAAGAAACCTGAAAGTGAGAATCCTGGAGAAGCCGTCCTGCAGCGACTCACCCGGCTCACACCCTGCAGCATCTCAAACCCTGCAGCGACTCACACCCTGCATCATCTCAAACCCTGCTGCACCTCACACCCTGCAGCGACTCACAACCTGCAGCGACTCACACCCTGCACCATCTCAAACCCTGCTGCACCTCACACCTTGCAGCGACTCACAACCTGCAGCGACTCACACCCTGCAGCATCTCAAACCCTGCAGCGACTCACACCCTGCAGCATCTCAAACCCTGCTGCATCTCACACCCTGAAGCGACTCACACCCTGCAGCGTCTCAAACCCTGCAGCATCTCACACCCTGCAGCATCTCAAACTCTGCAGCGGCTCAGACCCTGCTCACGCCCTGCAGCGACTCACACCCTGCAGCATCTCAAACCCTGCTGCACCTCACACCCTGCAGCGACTCACACCCTGCAGCGTCTCAAACCCTGCAGCACCTCACACCCTGCAGCATCTCAAACTCTGCAGCACCTCACACCCTGCCTCACGCCCTGCAGCGACTCACCCTGCTCACGCCCTGCAGCATCTCAAACCCTACAGCGACTCACGCCCTGCTCACACACTGCAGCCTCTCAAACTCTGCAGCGGCTCACACCCTGCTCATGGCCTGCAGCATCTCAAACCCTGCAGTGACTCACGCCCTGCAGCAGCTCACATCTGCAGCATCCCACACCCGCAGCATCTCACACCTGTAGCATCTCACACCCTGCAGCGACTCACACCTGCAGCGGCTCATACCCTGCAGCAGCTCACACCCTGCAGCAGCTCACACCCTGCAGCATCTCAAACCCTGCAGCGGCTCACACCCTGCAGCAGCTCACACCCTGCAGCATCTCAAACCCTGCTCACACCCTGAAGCGACTCAAACCCTGCTCACACCCTGAAGCGACTCAAACCCTGCTCACACTCTGCAGCGACTCAAACCCTGCTCACACCCTGAAGTGACTCAAACCCTGCTCACACTCTGCAGCGACTCAAACCCTGCTCACACTCTGCAGCGACTCAAACCCTGCTCACACCCTGAAGTGACTCAAACCCTGCTCACACTCTGCAGCGACTCAAACCCTGCTCACACCCTGAAGCGACTCAAACCCTGCTCACGCCCTGAAGCGACTCAAACCCTGCTCACACCCTGAAGTGACTCAAACCCTGCTCACACTCTGCAGCGACTCAAACCCTGCTCACACCCTGAAGCGACTCAAACCCTGCTCACACCCTGAAGCGACTCACACCCTACTCACACTCTGCAGCGACTCAAACCCTGATCACACCCTGCAGCAGCTCACACCCTGCTCACACTCTGCAGCAACTCACACCCTACATCGACTCACGCCCTGCAGCATCTCAAACCCTACATCGACTCACGCCCTGCTCACACCCTGCAGCATCTTAAACCATGCAGCGACTCACACCCTGCAGCAGCTCACATCTGCAGCATCTCACACCTGCAGCATATCACACCTGTAGCATCTCACACCCTGCAGCGACTCACACCCTGCAGCAGCTCAAACCTTCAGCCTGTAATTTGATCCTTTCACTGTCCTCTGTCCAACCTGAGGAAACACAGGAGAGTCCTCAGTCTGGATCTGAGCGTCATCAAAACAGAAGTCACACGTGAGAAGCCTTTCGCTAAACTCTGTAAGATTTAGATAAACTGCTTTATGCGACTTAATATCACAAACAGATAATTCATCAGACAGCATCTGAAAACTGAATGAATCACTTCAATGTCTCAACACCTGAACACAGCCAACACCTCCTAACGTAATGAGACTGAGAATAAGCTAACAGCTAACAACAGTTTTCTGTTTTTTGTCTTTCGCTTCATATTGAACATTTTGTCTGAATCGTGATTTAAATTATTTTCTGAACTACAAACTAAAGCATCAGATAAATAAAGGATAAGAGATAAAAAGAGCTCCAGGGTCACAGAGAGCAAAGCGCTGAAAATCCCCCCGTTAGAGAAACCGAGTAGCTACAAGTGTCAGCGTGGTTCATCGTGAATAATTGATCAAAGGGATTCATCTTCATGAAATGATGGATAAACTGATTGCTTCATAATCAGGATGTTCTACATCACTCCTGGTTGTTTTATATTTCGCTAAAATCAAGTGATTTAGTGACTTCTTGTAAATTATGTTCAAACATGTTGATCAACTAAAATCAATCCTCGGCTGTTTGGATAATCACTCACAGGAGGAGTCGTGTTTGATTCTATGTTCAGAAGTTCTGGATTTATTTTCTTGAAAAAGAGAAATAGTTTCCAGCTTGGGGAACTTAAAAGTATTTTTATAAGATGATAAACTGTGTTTGTACTCTGCTCATAAATCCTTCACTGATTGGTTATTGATCGGGTTAATAATGATTCATAGCTCCTGATATCAACCGGCCTGTCGTCCCTCATGTGACAGAGAGAAAGTTAAGACTTTGTGAAATGTGGTGATAAATTAATCACAATTTAAAGATAATGAAGCTGCTTAAATAAAAGAAGATGTTTAAATATTCTTCGTCATTATGAAAAGATGTTTGTGAAGTGTTCTCCTCCGGTCAAGTGGAGCTGGTCTCGGGTCAGATCTCTGTGACTCTGAAGCGTCTGCCTCGGTGTGAGGCTGTAAAACCAGTACTTACTGGTCTGACGGGGTTTTTCGTCTGACCCTCTTCAGTGAGGCAGACAGACCAGAGCAAACACGAGGCAGGAATCCTTTTCATGTGGGCCAGCAGACGTCCCACATCCACACGTCTTAATGGCTCTTTATGGCAGCTTGGAATCTTTATGGCTCCTCCGGACTCAATGGGACCACAGAAGGGTCTTCAGAGGGGAGGTGGTCTTCAGAGGGGGGAGGCCGCCACAGGACAGATGCTCAAATCTTTCAACACAACGAAAGGACACTTGGTCTGGCTTCTTGGGAGCTTCTGACCTCTGGTTTTTGGATTCATTCCCTTCCTTCGTCCCGGTCTTGGATTACTTTCCCTCTTCACGTTGTTCGGTCACCATGTTTGGATTCTGGAGGATCCCGCTCAGAGGTTTTCTAACTGTGGATGTCGGGGTCAGACTTGGAGTAGCATTGTAACAGTTTGATCTGGTTCTTACAGCATGAGGAGGACCTAACCCTCGACCTTGGTTTGTATGTTTCATATTTAACTTAAGGAGCTCCTGTTTTTATCCAACACACCCTGATGATCTTTAGTCTGTCATGTAACTTTCATATGGAGACTGAGTAATGATATATCACAGGATGCAGAACATGTGAATAACTCGTGTTTAACTCCTGAACAGACTCAGAGACCTTTGAGACGACTAGCTGAGAAAATAACAGAAGCGTCCCATGTGGGTGCGTCGCTCTCCGTCCTTCCCTCTGCAGCTCTTAGAGAAAACTGCTTTAAACAGCAGGACCACAAACAGGACTGATATTTACAGGGACTATTTCCCTGCTGTGGATTATTACACATGTAACGTTAGGCAGTAAACACACACACAGCTCAGTCTGAGGGATGAAAAGAAGGACTACAGAATCCAGCTGGTTTCTGTGGTTAGCTTCAGCTTTGACCACAGACGAGACGATTGGACTCTGATTTGGTTTGATGACGATAAGAAAGTCGTCACCAGATTTTAACTTCAAACAAAAACACCACGATTCACAACGGCTGACGGGAGAGCGGCGTTTATATTTCAGGGCTTGGCAGAAAAGACGAGAAACTGGAGGCGGCAGGAAAATGGAGCATTCATGGAAATAAGAAGTTACTGACTGTCCCTTTAATGTAAGAAGAAAAGCTTTAAAGATCCAGACTTAAAGCTTCTGCTCTGGGTTCAGACTCTGGGAACACTGAGCACACGTGACAGAGGATCATTAACATGTATTTACGATTGATATGTAATGATATGATCATTGATAATCAGACCTCAGACTTTTGTGTTTCTGAAATATTGCTTTGATAAATCTGAAGTTTTGCAGTCGGTGAGTTTTTTCTGTAGGTGTCTCTAAGGGAGGGTGAAGGTGTGTGTTTTATGTCTGCAAGTGAAGGAGGGTGAAGGTGTGTGTTTTGTGTCTACAGGTGAGAGAGGGTGAAGGTGTGTGTTTTTGTTGGCAGGTGATTGAGGATGAAGTTGTGTGTTTTGTGTCTCTTCAGGTGAGGGAGGGTGAAGGTGTGTGTTTTGTGTCTGTAGGTGAGGGAGGGTGAAGGTGTGTGTTTTTGTCGGCAGGTGATTGAGGATGAAGTTGTGTGTTTTGTGTCTCTGCAGGTGAAGGAGGGTGAAGGTGTGTGTTATGTTTCTGCAGGTGAGGGAGGATGAAGTTGTGTGTTTTGTGTCTCTGCAGTTGAGTGAGGTTGAAGGTGTGTGTTTTGTGTCTCTGCAGGCGAGGGAGGGTGAAGGTGTGTGTTTTGTGTCGGCAAGTGAGGGAGGGTGAAGGTGTGTGTTCTGTGTCTTGCAGGTGGGTGAGGATGAAGGTGTGTGTTTTGTATCTGCAGGTGAGGGAGGTTGAAGGTGTGTGTTTTGTGTCGGCAGGTGAGGGAGGTTGAATGTGTGTGTTCTGTGTCTTGCAGGTGAGTTAGGATGAAGTTGTGTGTTTTGTATCTGCAGGTGAGTGAGGATGAAGGTGTGTGTTTTGTGTCTTGCAGGTGGGTGAGGATGAAGGTGTGTGTTTTGTATCTGCAGGTGAGGGAGGTTGAAGGTGTGTGTTTTGTATCTTGCAGGTGAGTGAGGATGAAGGTGTGTGTTTTGTGTCGGCAGGTGAGGGAGGTTGAAGGTGTGTGTTCTGTGTCTTGCAGGTGAGTGAGGATGAAGGTGTGTGTTTTGTGTCTCTGCAGGTGAAAGCTTCCTGACTTCCTCTGCAGCAGCTGGTCTGATCACCATGGGCCGGACTCCTCACAGAGGTACGTCTCCACGCTGATTCTGAAAGTCTTTGTTTGGTTTCAAACGTCCCGTCTGATGGTCTAAGATGTGTTCGGGGTTGGGGGCAGCTTTCTGATCCTGATGAACCGTTCAACCATCTTTTGATTCCAGATCAGAAAGACGAGAAGGAGGGACGCAGCAGCATCACAGCAGGCTCTGCCATCGACAAATCCAATGGTTGGCAACTCTGATCCCTCTCTCCTTTCTCTTCTATCTCTCTATCAGCCTCTGTGGTGATCTGACTCATGCCGTCACACGTTGAAGGTTTCATCGAGTCATTTATCGTTTCCTCATTTAAAACTTCACATCTGAAACAAAGCTCAAAGTGCGACAGATTAAACTCCAGAGCTAACATACGAAGAGCAGATTATATTAGATTAATTCTCGTTCATTGTCATAACTTCATATCGTGTGCAGAGTTAGAAACTGAACCAGGTTTTTGTTATTTCTGTCACAGATGGTCTTAGTAATCCTCGTTCTGTTTCTGTCTTAGAGCCGTTCAGTTGGGAGGACTACCTGAGAGAAACATCGTCTGTAGCAGCATCGCCGACGTGCTTCAAACAGGTGACGCTGCTGGAAAGAGTTTGTTTTTAAATATTCATGATTTAAAATGCCTGACTGATAGAAGACCTTAACCCTGTAAAGACTTTTTTCAAGAAAATGATATATATATAATATAGTTATATTATATTAGTTCTAAAGAGCTGTTCTTAAATACCACAGAGTAAACGTAAGAAAAGTTATTTCTTCTTCATTTGCTTTAAAATAAATAATCAGAATATTAGATCAGCCTGTTTGATTTAGAATCACAGTCCATTGTTCTGATCCAGGCTAAAGGTAGAGTTCACATCGCCTCCTTTACTGTGAGTTGTATCGTTAAGAAGGCGTGTGTGTGTGTGTGTGTTTGTGTGTGTGTGTGTGTGTGTGTGTGTGTGTGTCGTGTGTTTGAGGTCATTCTTAAATAACCTGAGATCTCTTTCAGTCCAGAGTCCCGCCCTCCAATGACTTCAAAGCTGGCATGAAGCTGGAGGCCCGAGATCCTCGCAACTCCAACTCTGTGTGCATCGCGACCGTGATGGGCTTGATGGGTATTCGCCTCCGCCTGCGTCTGGATGGCAGTGACAACACCAACGACTTCTGGAGGCTGATCGACTCGTTAGAAATCCAACCAATCGGAACGTGTGAGAGGAACGGAGACATGCTGCAGCCGCCGCTGGGTGAGTGAGGAGGACAGACAGAAGTACAGACACACACACACTGAGTTGACATGCTCTTATTGTGAAAGCTTTATTTGAGTGTTTGAAGGAGCTGCTCATTGAGCATTGTTAATATAAATAAAGTTATTTTCTCTGCGTTTAGGTTTCAGGATGAACGCCTCCTCGTGGCCCATGTTCCTCCTGAGGACTCTGAGTGGAGCGGAGATGGCTCCTGCCTCTGCTTTCAAAAAGGTAACGACCGAAGGAGCTAGTGAAGGTTATCACAGACTTTACTTTATATAATATTTATTTATATATGTCATGTTATATATGATGTATATGAACTGTCTGCATGGCTCGAGTCATAACAAGACTACAGACCTGAGTAACAAACAGGAAGTCATTACTGCAGTTATCAACATGGACACAAGGGGGAGCCATACAGGAATACAATACTGAGATTATTAATCACAGCATCAAGCATTTACAACATCCTCATAATCTGTGCATGTTTGTGTGTGTGTGTGTGTGTGTGTGTGTGTGTGTGTGTGTGTGTGTGTGTGTGTGTGTGTGTGTGTGTGTGTGTGTGTGTGTGCGTGCATGTGTGTGTGTTTGTGTGTGTGTTTGTGTGTGTGTTCAGGAACCAGCAAGCCCTGTTAAGAACCTCTTCCAGCCCGGTATGAAGCTGGAGGCGGTGGACAGGAAGAACCCGTATCTGATTTGTCCGGCCACAGTGGGAGAGGTCAGAGGTCAGGAGATATTCGTCATGTTTGACGGCTGGCGAGGAGCCTTCGATTACTGGTGCCCCTTCGACTCCAGAGACGTCTTCCCTGTGGGCTGGTGTTCTCTGACTAAACACAGCATCCAGCCGCCCGGAAACTTCTGTGAGTGCTGCTTTCAGTTTCTTCTTTCTCAGACACTTGGAGAGTTTTCGGTGTCTCAGCGGGAGCGACCTTAAAACATCATCCAGGTCACAGTGAAGATCTGCTCCTGTATAAAGACAACATTATTATTTATAAGCTCAAACTCTCTTTATGATGATATATTATAAATTTAGTGTATAAATATTAGATTAGATTAAAATAATCCTGTTTAAGATGAGGATAAGAAAAAGACTGAGCTGTGGATTGTTTATTGAGTTCAGATCTCCTTTAGCTTCCTCTCAGCTTGTCTGATCCAGAATCAAACTCCCCGAGCTTCAGCTCATCAAAACCAAAAAGTCAAAATAATGTTAAAATAAACAATAAGAGCAGTGACCTGTCAGGGTTTAACATATTAACCTGAAGAGGACAGAGAACAACATGAAACCCATTTTAAAAGCAGCGACTGAAATATTCATAAAGAGTCAGGATCTGAGTTTAACAGACTTAAAAGGAAACCAAATCAAAGAGGAGGAAGAGGAGGAAATGGTAGTCAGCTGTTTGATCTAACATGATCCATCCTTCACCAGCAGAGGGCAGCAGATCACAATGTCGTCTCAGCATCCTTTCACTGCATGGATGATGAGATGAAGAATAACTGTTAAAGAAACACTCCTGTTGATTCTTTCTCCTCTGAGCCCGGGCTCATGTTTCTGAAGGTCCATCTGAACCTGGATGTATGCCTCACTTCTCTTTGTTTGTGACCTGCAGCTCCGACCTCTCAGCTTCTGATCTGTCTCCCATCATGTTCTGCTCCACACCAACAAAGACTAAATCACAGCAAGTCTTTATTTCTAAGCAGATTCTGAACTTCCTTCTGATTTATGTGATCTTATTGATTTAAGAAATACTGGAAGCTCCGGTCTCTGCTCTGTGACCCGAACACAACACATGATTTTGCTTTCAGTCCCTTGAGTTTGAGCGGGTCGGTCTCTGTAAATGTCTTTAAGCAGACTTAAGGCGTTGGAGGAAGATGCTTCAGCTTGTAGATGCTGTGAATGATGACTTCCTGTGATGTGATCCATTGTCTCATGTAGGGGTGACCCCAAATAGTCGAATATTCGACGATTCGTTCTAACGACAGGGTTCCCACGCGTCCTGGAAAACCTGGAAAACCTGGAAAAGAGTTGACCAGTTTTCCAGTCCTGGAAAACACCTGGAAAATGGGAGAAAAAGTCAAATGTCCTGGAAAATCACATATAGTTCTGGAAAATTATTCCAACATGGCTGCGTTTGACCTGACCCTATTAACAAAACACATCCCCATTCATTGAAAGTTGAGTGCACGCTGTGCTGGAAAAGACAGCAACACTGCACAACTTTTTTCACATCTTTTCTCCTTCACTTCATAATCATGCATTCACAGAAAACGGGGGTATATTGTTTATGTTTTATGGTACACTTGGCTCAATTACCTTACTCTAGCTCAGTTGTTCTCAAAGTGGGGTCCTGGGACCCCTGGGGGTCTGTGAACCATAATTATAAAGTTGTGCTGTGTCATTACAAAACAGCATATACACCATTGTTATGATACCATTTGGTGGCTCGAAGGGATATGTTAGTCTTGTTACTGTTAATTTTCTGAAAGTGTTTAAGATCATTTACTTGAAAAGTATAAATGCTGTCATGTTGAGTCCACAAGGAATGAAATGACCCTCTGTTTTAAAGTATACAAGTAGAATTTACTTGATTCAAATTGAAGTGTTATCTGTTTATCACTATGGTACAGGTCTGAAGTATTTACATTGATACGTTTTACAATACAAATAGTTCCAAGGGCAACTAAGAGTGCAAATGGTAGTAAGCATGTGCTTTAGTGATGGGAAGGTGGGCTCTTTTCAGAGAGCCGGCTCTTTCGACTCCCAAACGGCTCTTAATGTAGGATCTTTTGTAGCCGTATATTTTACCTTAACTTTGCAAAAAATAATAGTTTGTGTTGAAAACCCTTTACGTACAGTGTTTTTATGAGAAGCCTTATAATGCCCAATTGTGTGCATTTCTTCTGTTACAAAATCATTCTCTGCCTGATCCTAGGGTTATGATTAGGGTTAGGGTTGTGATTAGGGTTAGGGTTGTGTTTAGGGTTAGGGTTAGGGTTAGGATTGGGTTAGGGTTATGATTAGGGTTATGATTGGGTTAGGGTTATGATTAGGGTTATGATTAGGGTTAGGATTAGGGTTAGGGTTAGGGTTGTGTTTAGGGTTAGGGTTAGGTTTGTGATTAGGGTTAGGGTTAGGATTAGGGTTAGGACTAGGGTTAGGATTAGGGTTAGGATTAGGGTGAGGGTTAGGGTTATGATTAGGGTTAGGATTAGGGTTAGGGTTGTGATTAGGGTTAGGGTTGTGGTTAGGGTTAGGGTTGTGATTAGGGTTAGGGTTGTGATTAGGGTTAGGATTAGGGTTAGGGTTGTGTTTAGGGTTAGGGTTGTGATTGTGATTAGGGTAAGGGTTGTGATTAGGGTTAGGGTTAGGGTTGTGTTTAGGGTTAGGGTTGTGATTAGGGTTAGGGTTGTGATTAGGGTTAGGGTTGTGATTAGGGTTAGAGTTATGATTAGGGTTAGGATTAGGGTTAGGATTAGGGTGAGGGTTAGGGTTATGATTAGGGTTGTGTTTAGGGTTAGGGTTGTGATTAGGGTTAGGGTTAGGGTTGTGATTAGGGTTAGGGTTGTGATTAGGGTTAGGGTTATGATTAGGGTTAGGATTAGGGTTAGGATTAGGGTGAGGGTTAGGGTTATGATTAGGGTTAGGATTAGGGTTAGGGTTGTGATTAGGGTAAGGGTTGTGGTTAGGGTTAGGGTTGTGATTAGGGTTAGGGTTAGGATTAGGGTTAGGGTTGTGTTTAGGGTTAGGGTTGTGATTGTGATTAGGGTAAGGGTTGTGATTAGGGTTAGGGTTAGGGTTGTGTTTAGGGTTAGGGTTGTGATTAGGGTTAGGGTTAGGATTAGGGTTAGGGTTGTGTTTAGGGTTAGGGTTGTGATTGTGATTAGGGTAAGGGTTGTGATTAGGGTTAGGGTTAGGGTTGTGTTTAGGGTTAGGGTTGTGATTAGGGTTAGGGTTAGGGTTGTGATTAGGGTTAGGGTTGTGATTAGGGTTAGGGTTATGATTAGGGTTAGGATTAGGGTTAGGATTAGGGTGAGGGTTAGGGTTATGATTAGGGTAAGGGTTGTGATTAGGGTTAGGGTTGTGTTTAGGGTTAGGGTTAGGGTTGTGATTAGGGTTAGGGTTAGGGTTGTGTTTAGGGTTAGGGTTGTGATTAGGGTTAGGGTTGTGATTAGGGTTAGGGTTGTGTTTAGGGTTAGGGTTGTGATTAGGGTTAGGGTTGTGATTAGGGTTAGGATTAGGGTGAGGGTTAGGGTTATGGTTGTGATTAGGGTTAGGGTTGTGATAAGGGTTAGGGTTAAGGTTGTGTTTAGGGTTAGGGTCATGGTTGTGATTAGGATTAGGATTAGGATTAGGGTTAGGGTTTTGATTAGGGTTAGGGTTAGGGTTGTGGTTAGGGTTAGGGTTAGGGTAATGATTAGGGTTAGGATTAGGATTAGGGTTAGGATTAGGATTAGGGTTAGGGTTTTGATTAGGGTTAGGGTTAGGGTTGTGATTAGGGTTAGGGTTGTCTTTAGGGTTAGGGTTGTGATTAGGGTTAGGGTTATGATTAGGGTTATGGTTGAGATTAGGGTTAGGATTAGGGTTATGATTAGGGTTAGGATTAGGGTTATGATTAGGGTTAGGATTAGGGTTAGGGTTGTGATTAGGGTTAGGGTTGTCTTTAGGGTTAGGGTTGTGATTAGGGTTAGGGTTGTGATAAGGCTTAGGGTTAAGGTTGTGATTAGGGTTAGGGTTGGGATTAGGGTTAGGGTTGTGATTAGGGTTAGGGTTGTGTTTAGGATTAGGGTTAGGGTTGTGATTAGGGTTAGGGTTTTGATTAGGGTTAGGGTTGTGGTTAGGGTTAGGGTTAGGGTTGTGATTAGGGTTAGGGTTGTCTTTAGGGTTAGGGTTGTGATTAGGGTTAGGGTTAGGGTTATGAT
Organism: Notolabrus celidotus; assembly: GCF_009762535.1. Classification (NCBI taxonomy): domain Eukaryota; kingdom Metazoa; phylum Chordata; class Actinopteri; order Labriformes; family Labridae; genus Notolabrus; species Notolabrus celidotus. Next base: position 5,189,535 of record NC_048274.1, read on the forward strand.
TAGGGTTAGGGTTAGGGTCATTATTAGGGTTAGGATTAGGGTTATGATTAGGATTAGGGTTAGGATTAGGGTTAGGGTTAGGGTTAGGATTAGGGTTAGTATTAGGGTTAGGGTTGTGATTAGGGTTAAGGTTAGGGTTATGATTAGGGTTAGGGTTAGGGTTATGATTAGGGTTAGGGTTAGGGTTATGATTAGGGTTAGGGTTATGATTAGGGTTAGGGTTAGGGGGGTTAGGGTTAGGGGTTAGGGTTAAGGTTGTGTTTAGGGTTAGGGTTGTGATTAGGGTTAGGGTCATGGTTGTGATTATGGTTAGGATTAGGGTTAGGGTTAGGGTTGTGATTAGGATTAGGGTTGTGTTTAGGGTTAGGGTTAGGGTAATGATTAGGGTTAGGATTAGGATTAGGGTTAGGGTTTTGATTAGGGTTAGGGTTAGGGTTGTGGTTAGGGTTAGGGTTGTGATTAGGGTTAGGGTTGTCTTTAGGGTTAGGGTTGTGATTAGGGTTAGGGTTATGATTAGGGTTATGGTTGAGATTAGGGTTAGGATTAGGGTTATGATTAGGGTTAGGATTAGGGTTATGATTAGGGTTAGGATTAGGGTTAGGATTAGGGTTAGGGTTGTGATTAGGGTTAGGGTTGTGGTTAGGGTTAGGGTTGTGATAAGGCTTAGGGTTAAGGTTGTGATTAGGGTTAGGGTTGGGATTAGGGTTAGGGTTGTGATTAGGGTTAGGGTTGTGTTTAGGGTTAGGGTAATGATTAGGGTTAGGATTAGGGTTAGGGTTGTGATTAGGGTTAGGGTTAGGGTTTTGATTAGGGTTAGGGTTGTGGTTAGGGTTAGGGTTAGGGTTGTGATTAGGGTTAGGGTTGTCTTTAGGGTTAGGGTTGTGATTAGGGTTAGGGTTAGGGTTATGATTAGGGTTAGGGTCATGATTAGGGTTAGGATTAGGGTTATGATTAGGATTAGGGTTAGGATTAGGGTTAGGGTTAGGGTTAGGATTAGGGTTAGGATTAGGGTTAGGGTTGTGATTAGGGTTAAGGTTAGGGTTATGATTAGGGTTAGGGTTAGGGTTATGATTAGGGTTAGGGTTAGGGTTATGATTAGGGTTAGGGTTATGATTAGGGTTAGGGTTAGGGGGGTTAGGGGTTAGGGTTAGGGTTTTGATTAGGGTTAGGTTTATGATTAGGGTTAGGAGTAGGATTAGGGTTAGGGTTGTGTTTAGGGTTAGGGTAATGATTAGGGTTAGGATTAGGGTTAGGGTTGTGATTAGGGTTAGGGTTAGGGTTTTGATTAGGGTTAGGGTTGTGGTTAGGGTTAGGGTTAGGGTTGTGATTAGGGTTAGGGTTGTCTTTAGGGTTAGGGTTGTGATTAGGGTTAGGGTTAGGGTTATGATTAGGGTTAGGGTCATGATTAGGGTTAGGATTAGGGTTATGATTAGGATTAGGGTTAGGATTAGGGTTAGGGTTAGGGTTAGGATTAGGGTTAGGATTAGGGTTAGGGTTGTGATTAGGGTTAAGGTTAGGGTTATGATTAGGGTTAGGGTTAGGGTTATGATTAGGGTTAGGGTTATGATTAGGGTTAGGGTTAGGGGGGTTAGGGGTTAGGGTTAGGGTTGTGATTAGGGTTAGGTTTATGATTAGGGTTAGGAGTAGGATTAGGGTTAGGATTAGGGTTAGGGTTAGGGTTATGATTAGGGTTAGGGTTAGGATTAGGATTAGGGTTAGGGTTATGATTAGGGTTAGGGTTATGATTAGGGTTAGGATTAGGGTTAGGATTAGGGTTAGGGTTAGGATTAGGGTTAGGGTTGTGATTAGGGTTAGGGTTAGGGTTAGGGTTATGATTAGGGTTAGGGTTATGATTAGGGTTAGGGTAAGGATTAGGGTTAGGGTTATGATTAGGGTTAGGGTTAGGATTAGGGTTAGGATTAGGATTAGAATTAGGGTTAGGATTAAGATTAGGGTTAGGGTTGTGATTAGGGTTAGGGTTAGGGTTGTGATTAGGTTTATAGGGTTAAGGTTGTGTTTAGGGTTAGGGTTAGGGTTGTGATTAGGGTTAGGGTTAGGGTTGTGATTAGGGTTAGGGTTAGGGTTAGGGTTATGATTAGGGTTAGGATTAGGGTTAGGATTAGGGTTAGGGTTAGGGTTAGGATTAGGGTTAGGGTTAGGGTTAGGGTTAGGATTAGGATTAGGGTTAGGGTTAGGGTTAGGGTTAGGATTAGGGTTAGGATTAGGATTAGGGTTAGGGTCAGGGTTGTGATTAGGTTTATAGGGTTAAGGTTGTGTTTAGGGTTAGGGTTGTGGTTTGGGTTAAGGTTGTGTTTAGGGTTAGGGTTAGGGTTGTGATTAGGGTTAGGGTTAGGATTAGGGTTAGGGTTTTGATTAGGGTTAGGGTTAGGGTTAAGGTTTTGATTAGGGTTAGGGTTAGGGTTAGGATTAGGATTAGGGTTAGGGTTAGGATTAGAACCAGAACTCAACTTGAGCATACAGAACCAGAACCAAACTCATGCAAACAGAACCAAAACCAAACTCAACCAGAACCAAACCAGAACCGAACGGGAACTGAACCAGACACGGACCAGAATCGAACCAGAACCCTACCAGAACCCTACCAGAACTGATCCAGAACCGAACCAGAACCGAACCAGAACCGTACCAGAACTTAACCAGAACCGAACCGGAACCGAACCGAACCCTAACCGAACCAGAACCGTACCAGAATCGTACCAGAACCATACCAGAACCGAACCAGACTTGAACCAGAACCGAACCAGACCCGAACCAGAACCGAACCAGAACCGTACCAGAACTTAACCAGAACCCTACCAGAACTGATCCAGAACCGAACCAGAAACGAACCAGAACCGAACCGGAACCGAACCAGAACCATACCAGAACCGTACCAGAACTTAACCAGAACCGAGCCGGAACCGAACCAGAACCATACCAGAACCATACCAGAACCATACCAGAACCGAATCAGAACCGAACCAGAACCGTACCAGAACCGTACCAGAACCGAACCAGAATTTTAGGTCATTAAAGCACTGATCCTCTGATCATTATTATTATTTAATTATTTCAATAAGGCAGCTTCCAGATTCCTTTGCTGGCTCTTTTGTTTTTTACTTAGCTCATTTTATATTTTTTGAGAAAAGAGAAAGCTGAGATGTTGCCCATCATTGTTACTTGGTTGCACTAATAAAGTGAAGTGCTGTACAGGGGTTGCATTATTCTATTATCAATTTGCCATAATTTTTAAGTATGTAAGAGATGATTTCATTGATGGCCATAGACTAAATGTCTTTCAATGTGGACTTCCACTGAGAGGAACATATTAGACTATTTAGGAACTAAATTAGGAACTAAATTTAGACGGTCATACCAGCTTGATCATCAATGAAAATGTCCTGGAAATGTCCTGAAAAATGATCTCTGGAAAAGAGTGGGAACCCTGAACGAGCCTTAGTCGACTGCCAATCTCATAGTCGAATATTTGCATATGAAACGTGGATCATTCCATTCAAACCATGGGGGTGCTCAATGTCTAATTTTACATTATTTTCCTGTTTCCCGAAAAAATAGTGTCTTATTTAGCCTATTTTTTATATAAATATAGACGTATTTAATGTAATTCTGAGAACAGCTCTTGAAGTGTTAAATCTCCTTAAAGTGGTAATTAAATCTCCCCTGGTCTGATCTGCTCTGCAGACATGTTCTACCTCTGTCTCCTCTTCTGTCTCTGAGACAAATGAGAGCCCTGCATGATGTTATTAACGTGTGATCACGGAGCAATTCATCATCAATCAGGGTGTAATAATTACACTTTAATTAGTTAATTACACAGTGATTAGGTAATTACACAGTAATTACATGAGTAGTCCAGGAGACGCTCAACGTGTGATTTATACTAAAGCTGAAGCTCGATACTCGAGATGAAGCTGCTCAGAGGATCGTCCTCCATCATGATCTCTGATGTCTGAGTGAAGCTGTGAGTGCCGAGTTGAAGTGTTATCATCACATCTTCATTGTTCCTCCTCGACCTCGTCGTTCCTCAGCCTCATCATCGTCATTCCTCCTCCTCGTCTTCGTTGTTCCTCGTCGTTCCTCTTCCTTGTGTTTCTTCCTCTGCCTCGTCCTTGTCGTTCGGCCTGGTCATTCCTCCTCGTCTTCGTCGTTCCTCCTCCTCGTCTTCGTCGTCATTCCTCCTCGTCGTTCCTCCTCGTTGTTCCTCCTCGTCCCCTTCCTCTTCCCCTTCCTCGTCCTCGTTGTTCCTTCTCCTCTTCTTCATCGTTCCTGCTCCTCGTCTACATCGTTATTCCTCCTCGTCCTCGTCGTTCCTCCTCCTCAACTTCATTGTTACTCCTCCTCATCCTTGTCTTTCTTCCTCTTCCGCTTCCTCGTTCCTCCTCCTCGTCTTCATCGTTCCTCCTAGTCTTTCTTCCTGGTCCTCGTCGTTCCTCCTTCTCATCCTCGTCCTTCCTCCTCCTCATCCTTGTCATTCCTCCTCTTCGTCTTTCGTACTCGTCTTTCCTACGACTCGTCCTTGTCATTCCTCCTCATCTTCGTCCTTCCTCCTCGTCCCCGGCGTTCCTCCTCCTCATCCTCGTCTTCGTCATTCCTCCTCCTCCTCTTTGTCGTTCCTCCTCCTCGTCTTTGTCGTTCCTCCTCCTCGTCTTCGTCTTTCCTCCTCCTCCTCGTCTTCATCTTTCCTCCTCCTCGTCTTCGTCTTTCCTCCTCCTCCTCGTCTTCATCTTTCCTCCTCCTCCTTGTCTTCGTTGTTCCTCCTCGTCTTCACTGTTCCATGTTGGTGCTAGATTGTGTCAGGATGCAGAGAGAGCGTTGTGAATGATGAAGTGAAGTATGTTTATATTTCAACAGACGCCGGCAGCAGTCGCTGGCTTTTATCGATTCAGGGTAAATATTGAATCTGTGAAGTCAAAGTTTTATGACTCTTTAAAACTCCTTCAGAATAAAATTAAGAGTATTAAAGGAATGTTCTGAGAACTTCCTTTATTTTGAACAACCCGACACGTTTTCTCCAATCGATGTTCACATTCTTTGAGGAAATCTAAAACATGTTTTGTCTTCAGGATGAATCATCGTCATAACTCCATATATTTCAGATTAGTGTGTTTTATCTGCAGCTCGCTCTGCTGCCGGTCCGTTCAGATTAAGACGTCTCTGAACAGACCTCTCCCACGCAGGCCGACTCCTCCACGCTGTTCTGGGTTAGACCCGATGAGTTCCCCGGCTCTGCTGGACTCGTCTCTCGTCAGCATGAAGTCTGAGCCGGTTCGAGTTACAGCGAGGGGGCAGACCTGCTGACGGAGAGCTCCCATGTGTGTTCAACAGCTCTGTTCAGTCAGGACTCTCCTGATCCAGTTTAACCTTTTACCCCCCAAAACATCATCAGCCCATCCCCCAGCAGCCCCTCTGTTCACCCCTCTCCCCCTTTCCCTCCCTCGCTGAGAAGCAGGTGACTGATGTAGACTGTCGATATGGCTTACAGATAACATGAATAAAGGGCTCAGATCCCTCCTCCCTTTCTCCCTCCACACCCACCCACTCTTCCTTCCCTGAGTCCACCCAACCCGTGCCCCTATGCAAATCCAAACCCCCCCTCCTCCCCTCCCTCTCCTCCCCCGTTCATTCATTGGGAGGGAAGCTTTGCGTAAGACTTTGACCGGCACAGAATCAGCAGCAGCAGCGTGGGCTTTGTTGTGGACTACAGCCGGGAGAAAAGAGAGAGAGAGAGGGGAGAAGCTCGCAGCTGATAGAGAGAATAAGAGAGAGACGTGCACGAGAGGAGAGATTCTTCAGAGAGAGTCGGAAAGAGTGAAAAAACCTCGAGAGTCAGGAAACAAGTCGTCAGCAGCTCGCAGAGAAAGAGTTCAAACAGAGAAGCAGGAAGCAGAGACTCTGTGACGGACACCACTTCTTCTGTTTCTACCTCAGCCTTTACTACCAGTACTGCCAGTACTACTACTGCTACCAATACCACGAGTAATAAGAGTACTAAGAGTACTAAGAGTACTACAAGTACTCCTACTGAGAGCAAACTGCTGCAGCTTCTGAGAGGAGTCCTGGTGAGTCTGACATGTTTTTCTTGCTGATCTCTGATCAGTTTTTTTCTCAGTGAAGGGAAACAGACTCTTTAAATGTTTCCTGTTGAAGGACCTCTGCTCAGTTTTAGGGAGTTTCACAACAATCAACATGATGTGATTGATTCTAATGATTATGCATTCAGTGATCCGTTCGTTTCAAGATGCAGAAAGTTTGTGTGAATCAGATAAATCTGCTCAGATCATGACTTCATCTTATAAGAGAAGTGAAAGCTGCTTGTGCACTCAGAAGTGTGGCAGCCTCTTCCTCCTCCTTTTGCCTCTCCTTTCTCCTCTTCCTCCTCCTTTTCCTCTCCTCTCCTCCTCCTCCTCCTTTTCCTCTCCTCCTCCTCCTCCTGTTTAAATGATGAAGGCTGATGTTTCTTTGTTCAGACTTCAGACAAGCAGCATTTCTAAAGAGTTGAGATAATTCAAAGAGAAGTTAATGTTGTTTCTGAACATTGTGGTCAGCAGTTAAAATTTGCTCCATGTGTTTTTCATCAGGAGTCAGTTTGAAAAGGTTTCAGAGGATCAGAGGGTGTCAGACATTAAGAACTCTTATCTCATAAATCAGCTTTAATATTAAACTCAGTCTGAAGCTGAACATCAACACGAGTCACAGAGAGAGAAGCCGCTCTGCAGGAACACATTGTTGCGTTTATACTTTGTGCCTCGAGGCTGTTAGAGGTACTTCCCCTTTCTGCTGCCTTCACACACACACACACCCACACACACACACACACACACACACACACACGCACACACACACGCACGCACGCACACACACACACCTGGAACTGTAGTCCATGAGTTTAAAACTACTTCAGATTCACTCAACAGAGCAGCCCATGTGTTTGTTAATGTGTGTGTGTGTGTGTGTGTGTGTGTGTGTGTGTGTGTGTGTGTGTGTGTGTGTGAGAGTGTGTGTGTCTGATTGGTCTGTTTGCTGTAAGGGTGCTCGGCATGTAGGGGGGCTGCAGGGGGGCGGTGTTGGGGGTTGTTGTAATTAGATGAGAAGCCACTCTGTGAAGCCCCTCCCCCTCCCCGCAGACAGCAGACACACTTCTCAGCAAACCCGTTCTCATGCATACACACACTCACACACACACTCACACACACACACACACACACACACACACACACACACACATGCTTCCTCGGGCTGTGGCTGACTCAGGTCAGCGGGTCGACGTGGAATTATAAACTCATGATCAGAACCATATGTCGGTGTTTGCTAACTTTAAACATTTGAACTGATTTCTCAGGAATATATTCGATCATGATTCATGTGAATGAGCTGCGGGGTCAGAGACTTCTGAATGCACATGTCCAGCAGTCATCGGTTGATATTGATTGTCATGCAGTGCAATAATGGATGAAAGGTGATGGACAGCAGAAACAAGAACCGGCCCTTTAATTGCTTAATGGATAAATAATTTAAATTCTATTTAAAAGGATTTTCATCACAAAATGAGTTTGTCCCTTTATTTATTTATTTATTTAGTTTGTGAAGTAATTAAACAAACCAACATTGTCTTGTTCCAGTGAAACCCCCTGCCCCCTGATTCTGCTGATGTTATTGATGATCTGGATTATTTGTTTTATAACAATCCACAAAAGTTAGGACTCTTTATAAAATGTTGAAAAAAACTGAATTTGATGATTTACAAATCATTGAAACTCAGAATTAATTTGAACTCTTGCGAAGACAACGCATCATATTTAGAAACTGAAGGTTTGCATGTTTTAATCAAAGTGATATCCATCGATTATCTTTACTTCATAAACTATTTAGGGCTGCAGGGGGGCGGAGTCAACCCAAGCTGTCATTGCACAAGAGGCTTGGTACCCCCTGCAGGTTTAATGCAGCAACACATTTCAAAGAAGTCTGCACGGAGACAAAAAATCACACATCTAACAAGGTTAATGATCTACATGTGAGTCACGTGACCGGGTACAAAATCTCCAGAGAGGCTGAGTCTCTCAGAGGGAAAGATGGAAAGAGGTTCAACACTCTGTGAGAGACTGTGTGAGCAAACAGTTCAACAGGTTCAGAGTAATGTTCCTCAGAGTAACAAGGAGTTAGTGGATTTCATCATGCACAGAACATAACATCATTAAAACAGACATGACTCTGTAGTGGAAGTCACTGCATGAAAAACAGACATGACTCTGTAGTGGAGATCACTGCATCCACAAAGTCAGGTTAAAACTGAACCACACAAAGAGGAAACCATATATAAACCTGATCCAGAACCACAGACTTCTCTGGACCTGAGCCTGTTTAAGATGGACAGAGGGGAAGTGGAAAACTGTCCTGTGGCCTGATGAATCAAAACCTGAGATTCTTTTTGGAAATCATGGACACTGTGTCCTCCGCTCAAAAGAGGAGAGGGACCACCCGGCTTGTTATCAGCTCACAGTTCAAAGCCAGCGTCCCTGATGGTATGGGGATCATAAGAGTCCATGGCATGGGTAGCTTCCACATCTGTGAAGGCTCCATTAATACTGAACGATGTATACAGGTTTAGGAGCAACACATGCTGCAATCCAGACAATGACGTCTTCAGGAAGACCTAGCAAGACAACGCCAAACCACATTCTGCACGTATTACAACAGCATGGCTCTGTAGTAGAAGAGTCCAGGTGCTGAACTGGCCTGCCTGCAGCCCTGACTCGTCCCCCATTGAAAACATTTGGAGCATCATGAAACTAAAAGTACAATAAAGGAGACCCTGAGCTGTTGAGCAGCTGAAATCCTCTATCAGGCAAGACTGGGACAACATTTCACTTTAAAGTCCAGAACCTGGTCTCCTGGTCATCCTAGCATGTTGGATTGGTGTTGTGCACTAAATTTATCAAACTGTTTTGTTCAGTGTTTTCTGGGCTTCATCAGTCTTTGTATTTTTCTGCAGCTGTTTAAGTTTAAGACCCATCCCAAATTTAAAATATTCTTACTTCAGTATTTTTAGTATTTTTTCACGATGGAGAGGTGTTCTAATTTACAGAATGTGATTCTTTGGTTTTAACATTTCATCGCTAACATCTCATCAATTCTTGTAGAGCTTGAAAGAGTGAGGAATGATACTTAAACTGTCAGACTGCAGAAAAAACGCATATATAAGCAGAATTTCTCTCTCAGTTGTAAAGAAGTGTTTTTTTGCACATGTGAGGAGACGCTCATGTTTGATGGGAGCTGACTTTAATCACCAGTTTGGAAACGGTAGCCTACATGCTGCTGCAGCGGCTGTCCCTCTTCATGAATGGATTAGTTTTCTTCAGAGAAGTCCTCAAACTCTGCTGTCCTCTTTAAACCTGCTGATATGAACCCTGCTGAGATGATCTGCCTGTCGAGCTTCTGTGTCTGTGTGAACATGCCGCTGTGTGAGCAGGTTGGTATCACGGCTCCTGTGTGAGCAGGTTGGTATCACGGCTCCTGTGTGAGCAGGTTCAGGTTGGTATCACTGCTCCTGTGTGAGCAGGTTCAGGTTGGTATCACGGCTCCTGTGTGAGTAGGTTGGTATCACTGCTCCTGTGTGAGCAGGCTCAGGTTGGTATCACTGCTCCTGTGTGAGCAGGTTGGTATCACGGCTCCTGTGTGAGCAGGCTCAGGTTGGTATCACTGCTCCTGTGTGAGCAGGCTCAGGTTGGTATCACTGCTCCTGTGTGAGCAGGTTGGTATCACGGCTCCTGTGTGAGCAGGTTGGTATCACGGCTCCTGTGTGAGCAGGTTGGTATCACGGCTCCTGTGTGAGCAGGTTGGTATCACTGCTCCTGTGTGAGCAGGTTCAGGTTGGTATCACTGCTCCTGTGTGAGCAGGTTGGTATCACTGCTCCTGTGTGAGCAGGTTGGTATCACGGCTCCTGTGTGTGCAGGTTAGAATCACTGCTCCTGTGTGAGCAGGTTGGTATCACTGCTCCTGTGTGAGCACGCTTTGTGTTAGCAGCTCTCCGGGCGCCGCAGCTGACCCCGGAGGATTCTGTAAACCTTCCATAGTATCTCCATATCGCCTCAGTCAAGGAGGCTCTAATGAAAGGCCCCCTGAGAGCCTCCACATGTGCTCTCAGACCCCCCCACCCCCCTCATCGAGCATTACGTTTGTATTGAAACAGGAGATGTTTATCTTTCTCCTTTGTTTCTCTCTCACTCCGTTTTTCCCTCTTTCTGTCACACGCCCACAGTGCTCACAGAGCTCAGTCACTCTCTCAGACTGAAGCTGGTGGAGCGGCTGCTTTGTATTTCTCTTTTTATAGAAACACTTTTTACCTTTTCCTCATTTGTTGTTTCTTTCTGATCCGCAGTTTGGATTCATGTTTCTGTCCCTCAGACTTCAGAGCGAGCGTGTGAGAGACCGGAGTGAAACAGATCAGCAGGTCTGAAGCTGCTGAACTTTAAACAAATACAATCCTCCCTGGACTCATCTAGATTATGAACTTGTAGAATATTTGTCATGCAGAAGTAAAATGTTGTTACCGGTGATATAAATAGAGATTCATGAAATATAATCTGCAGATATTTGAATCATGGACTTTTCTCTTCTGTTCATCGTTGAGCCGGTTTGTTTTTCTAATAAAGGTTCAGAAAACTTTTCCGTGACGTCTGAATAAGATGAACGTTATTCTTTATGATGCCAACGTCTGAAAGAGTCGGCTGAAAACAATGAAAATAACTCTCTTATCTTAAGTTTGTACAAAATAAAAAGGTTGACGTCGAGGCATCAACAAAAATGTATTGATCCATCCTGCTCTCATTTACTTCACTTTATTTCTTTGTCTGTCACAAACTGAACGAACGCTTCATATTAGTGCTCATCATGGTAACATCATATTATATATAACATCATATTATATATAACATCATGTTATATATAACATCATGTTATGTAACGTAGAATGAGTTGATAGTAAAAAGAACATTAATGATATATTATTAAATCTGTGAGTTGAGCCTCTGGGATCTAATCCTTCAGTCCGGTCTGAGGAGAGACGAATACAAATCCCCTGAATGTCTTTTTTTTTTGTGTTGATGGAAGCGGCGAGTTTAAAGGAAGCGGCGAGTTTAGAGGAAGCGTGGAGAGCAGCCAGGTCTCGGGGGAAAGGTGACATTTGACTCTGATTTCAGTGGAGGGAGGAGCTAAACACAAAGGACCCACCAATCTCAGAGGACCCTGAAAAATCACAACTAATCTGCCCTGCAGGCCGACTCAGTCCTTCTTCTTTATTCCTCTCCTCCGTCCGTCGCTCTCTCAGATTTCTCCTCCAAGTTTTTAAAGAGTCAGACTCTTTTATTGCAGGAGTTGATGTGACTTGTTCCTCGTCTTGTGACGTATTTCACATTTTTAAACGTGTTTATTTTTTAATTCTCTTCGTCTCTCTGTCCCTTTTTTTCAGTTACTCTCCCCAGTGCGCTCCTTGCTCCCGTCTCCTCCTCCTCCCTCACTACACGCCGCTCCACGTCCAACTCATCCTCCTCCATGCAGACCTCCTACAGACTACCCAACCCCTTACCGCCCCTCCCTGTACGCAAGGGTGTCCGTGGTCGACGTCCCAAATCCCAGACCATCGCTTTGTTAAAGGCAGCGGCAGAGGCGGCGGCGGCAGCAGCAGTTAATGGAGCATCACAGAGCCCCGCCAGGACCAGCTCTGAGACTCAACTGGCCCCCAGACCACACAAGAAGAGAGGGCCCAAGCCCAAGAGCAAGGTGAGATGTCACAGTAGCTGTGATCTGTCACAGGAGCTGTGATCTGTCACAGGAGCTGTGATCTGTCACAGGAGCTGTGATCTGTCACAGGAGCTGTGATCTGTCACGCTGCGGTCCAGCAGACGTCTTCTGTCGTTTGACTGTGAAGACGTAAAGAGCCTGTGTGGACCACAGAGCGTTACTAACACAGGGTTTGTTTGTTTCTGTCTCGCTCCAGAAGAAGCCTCGGGTAGGGCAATCCCTGGGGCCCCCGCCAGTTACAGCTCCGCCTCCTGAGACCAGACTGAACTCCAGCCTTGTCTCAGCAGACAACAGCCACAGATCAAATGTAGTCTGCACAGGTAAACCCAGTCCCGGGTCTGAATGTGTCTCTCATCAGTCTACAGAGCTCTGAACGTTGACCTCTCTTTGTGTCCTCAGTGTGTGTTTACGTGAACAAGCACGGGGACTTCGGCCCGCACCTCGACAGGAAACTAGTGCAGCAGCTCCCGGACCACTTCGGTCCTGCACCGGTAAACGCAGTGCTCCAGCAAGCTGTCCAGGCCTGTGTGGACTGCACATACCAACCCTCTGTGCTGCTGTCCTTCCTCCAGAGCCAGTCCCACACCGGAGGAGAAGTCATCAGAGGTAAATGTGCACCACAGAATATCATATCAACGTCCTCCCACAGCACACCAGAGTCCTTCTGCTTTAAGCACCAGAGGAGAAGAAATGTGGAACTGCTCCCTTAAAATGTGGAACTGCTCCTTTAAAATGTGGAACTGCTCCTTTAAATTTTAATCCTCAAAACTTCTTTAATGATTCATGTCTTAAAGATTAGCAGTCAGGTAAAAGTGTGTGTGTGTGTGTGTGTGTGTGTGTGTGTGTGTGTGTGTGTGTGTGTGTGTGTGTGTGTGTCTGATGTGAGCTCTGCGTCTGTAATCAGAGATGACATGTGCGTCTAACCTGGTTTAGGATGCTGGGATTGGGTCTCCCTTGGGGGTCAGGATTGGGAAGGCTGTGGTTGAGTATGGTGGGGGGTGGGGGGGTCTGATTTGTGGATTTGTGCAGGCTTGGCTTGGGTAGGGGGGCTAGAGGGGGATGCTTTTAAAGGGAGGGTGCTAACCCTAAACCATCTGCTGCTTTTCTTCAGCTGTGAATGTTCTCGTGTGTCTGAGCATGTGCGAGTATAAACAGGAAGTAAAAGACGTCTGTGGCATCCCTTTCTCTTCCAGTGCGGTCCGAGCATGGGATTCGCTACGTGAAGCTGCCCACGGCTTCCAGTACGTCCTCTGTGCTGCGCTTCTTAGAGAACATGTGCCAACATCTGGAGAGCGACAGCCTGTTCAGCTCGCAGCCGTTCAGCCCCTTCACCAACAACACACGCTTCTACAACAGGACCAAGTCAGGTGGGCCAGAGGGACCGAAGCACCTGACCCAAGAGGGACACAATTATATAAATCCACTGATTATTATTAGTATTACTATTACTATTATTAGTATTACCATTACTATTACTATTATTACTATAACTATTATTACTATTATTACGGGAGAACGGGGTTGGTTGTCACACTTTTTACTGTTTTGATGATTGCTCATCATCAAAACATCTTTCAATAGTCATTCTTACATTAAATTGAAGCTTAAGGTGTTGGCTTGAAATGTGTATCCCTCTCATTTTCCAACTCATTGTAACAAAAAGGCAATTAACTATCAAAGACACTCTGACACAATGTGACAACCAACCCTATCACAGGGTTGGTTGTCACACAGTATGGGGTTGGTTGTCACACACTATGGGGTTGGTTGTCACACACTATGGGGTTGGTTGTCACACAGTATGGGGTCGGTTGTCACACACTATGGGGTTGGTTGTCACACACTATGGGGTTGGTTGTCACAATGGTATTTTAATGGGAAAAATCTTTTAAAAAAGGCAAGAAGGCAGAACTAAATTTGAATATTAAATTGCACTGACAAGTGATAGGCCTACATAACAAGGAACATGAACAGGAAACACATCTTTAGGCCAGCCTATATAACAACATAAAGAACAAAACAAATAGGCTGAACAATAACGGCCTACTCACCTAGGCTACATGCAGTCAATGTCTGAGTTACAGTGATGGGAAATTTAGGGTCTGCGCACTCCAACTAATTTTACCATGCATGATTTTGCCAACATAGGGGTTGGTTGTTACATGTGACAACCAACCCCTTAGAGAATTTGACGACCAACCCCAACTGGAATTTTTTGCTAGCATCAAGGCTAACAACCATCTAACAACTGCTTAGATAGCTAATAAAAATCTAACTATAGCTTTCCTCCTCACCCTTTGTAAGGGTAACACTTGTTTTGTTATAAACCCATCGTTTAAAAGCCTAGAAGAAAAATACTGAGGATCTGAATATTTGCAATTTGACATGAGCAACACAAAAAGTCCTCACACCTCAAGTTCTGCTGTCTCACTCCAGAGAAGACTATGTAGGTGAGCTCTGATCCTAATTCTGGAATGTCCATACCCTAATTTGAGAGACTGCGCCCCCTGGTGGCGAGATATAACGCGTGTGCCAACCAACCCATGTGACAACCAACCCAGTTCTCCCACAATCTACAATAATAATAAATATTACTGTAATAATAATTATTATTGTTATCATTATTACTATTATTATAATATTAATTATTATTACTATTATTATTATTACTACGGCCCTCAACCAATCAGCAGCCAGGGTTGAGTGCAGGCTCAGTCCTCTTTAGCGAGGATCAAACACAGAAAGGATAAACGTCTCTATCAGTTCATCACTCTTCTGTGTTTTATGTTCAGTCTTTCTGTCTCCCTGTTTATAATACAGAGCCGCTATCTCACGCTGAAAATGGTCTGTCCAAAGACGAGTCCACAAAGGATCCCGCCCCCAGCGCCCGCCCCCTCCACAGCTCCTCAGACTACAGAGCAACAAAGAAGGAGCGGCCATTCTATCCGGGACAGACACCGCCGCCCGTACGCCGTGTCAGCTCAAACCCGACTGAAGCTGGGCCGATGTGTGCGCACCGACGAGTAGAGGGTAAGGTAAACACTCCATCACCTGTGCACAGGACTGACTGTGACGGGACCCTGTGCGTACACAAAGGTCAGATGACCTTATCAATGTGTGCATTGATCTGGTTTAAACAGAAGTCTTCATCTGTAACACTGATCAATCAAATCAGAAGCAGAGGGAGGATCGTGTGATGTGTGTGTTAGTCTGATTCCTTGTCCTGTTGCTTCTCCCACATCTTCTCAGCAGCGAGCTCAACGACGGGCCCCGACCACGTGAAACAAGACAAGGAGGGTTCAGGGAGTGACGCCTCGTCCTGGTCGGTGGATGATGTCATTCGGTTTGTTCAAGAGGCCGACCCTCAAACTCTCGGCCCGCACGTTGACCTCTTCAGAAAACATGTGAGTACCTGCTTTTTGCTCTGGTTCTTCCTCCCTGTGCTTCAACCTTCAGTTAAACTGTCTGTGAGCTTTAGGCTCCGTGCACAGGACCATCAGACTCCAGCTCCTGAATCCAGTCCCCCTGTCTGACAGCGCGCTCCTTTTCTTCACAGGAGATTGACGGCAAAGCGCTGATGTTGCTGCGCAGTGACGTCATCATGAAGTACATGGGACTGAAGCTGGGCCCGGCGCTCAAGCTCTGCCATCACATTGAGAGGCTGAAACAGAGCAAACAGTAGAAGGCTCTCTGACGGACACACAGACAGATGTTACTCCACAGGGACGAAGAGCTGAAAGAAGAGTGAAGGTCGAGTCTTTCTCTCCATCCTGAAGGTTTTAATAACCAGCAGGAAGTCTGCAGATAGAAACAGTGTTCTTAAAGTGAAAGGTGCATTCATCTAACCAACAATAAGCCTCATTTCATCTCACCCTTCAGTCCCACTGGGCATGCTCAGAGCTCTCTCTTATTCTATTATTTGCCAAAGTGATGTTATTGTGGACGGCGGGCGGAATAAAAAACACTGTGGTTAATCTACCAATCAGACACGTTCAGCATTGCAGCCCCCGCCCCTGAAAGTCCTGGGAATTTGAAAAGTACTACGCCCCTAGCAGGGGCTTTTTAGGGGGGAGATTATCTACCCCTGAACTAAATTTAGACCCTGGGTCCACCAGTCGAAACTCATGTAGTTCTGGGGTAACGTTCCTCCGGTCGAAAAACACCTCTGGGTTAAGTGCTGGTTGATGCCGGTCGCTCTCTGGCAGCGCTGCAGGATGAGCTGTAATCATGTAAAGGAACGAGTATTTAAAAATAACCAAGAGCATCTCCAGCCTGTGTTCATCTTGACAATGCAAAGAGCAGATTAAAGTCCTCTGATCAGGTATCAGGAACAGATACAGTCACACGAAACTATGGCTGCAATAATTCACAGACCTTTATCCTCAGACGGTGGAGAAACAGAGTTTTAATCCTCACGCTGGCTCGTATATATCACGTATTAGAATAAACAGCAGGCAGATGTCGTTTATCAAACTGATGTAGCTTCTTCGTTTTGTCTTTCACTCCTGCAGAGTCGGGTTTTCAAGCTTTAGATTCCAGCTGTGGGTTTTGTTGATGACAGTGTGAGGATGGATGATAAAGCATGATTATGGAAGTGTGTTATTATCAGTGAACTTCTCACTGCTTCATTTCTAACAATGCAATAAGGTTTCAGAGCGACCGTCACAGACGTGAAGCCAGTGATTGTCTTGAGATCAGAGCTGCCGAAGAAAAGCTCAGAGAGGCCGAGACTGCCGACTCTAAAATCATCACAGCTTGTGAAAGTGAAGAGGAGGGATGTTCTTTCTTTCACAAACAGGAACTCAGTGTGCTCTATCAGTGCAGAACAAGTGTTTCAGTTTCACGGAATCTCTGAGAAGCTTTAATGTTCCCTACAAAATTAACACAAATATTCAAATAATATAAACTGTGTTTGATTAAAGGGACTCCTTTGTCTGTTTCTGCTGCTCTGCACACACAGGACAGAAGGAAGGACACACAAACACACACACACACACACACACACACACACACACACACACACACACACACACACACACACACACACACACACACACACACACACACAGACACACACACACACACACACACACAAACACACGTTAAGGTAAAGGCCCTCAGCTGTCTGGTTTGCTGTACAGAGCTGTTCGTAGCTTCTGGATGGTGATGAACTGGAACTGTGTGTTTCTGATCCGAGTGTCTCACCGTGTCTCTGCCTGAAAACGTTTCTTTGTGCTCAATCATATCCCTCCCTGCTGTGGTCATATCCCTCCCTGCTGAGGTCATATCCTCCCAGTTGAGGCCAGATTCTTCCCTGCTGAGGTCATATCCCTCCCTGCTGAGGTCATAACCCTCCCTGCTGAGGTCATATCCCTCCCTGTTGAGGTCATATTCTTCCCTGCTGAGGTCATATCCCTCCCTGCTGTGGTCATATCCCTCCCTGCTGTGGTCATATCCCTCCCTGCTGAGGTCATATCCCTCCATGCTGAGGTCATATCCTCCCAGTTTAGGCCATATTCTTCCCTGCTGTGGTCATGTCCCTCCCTGATGTGGTCATATCCCTCCCTGCTGTGGTCATATCCCTCCCTGATGTGGTCATATCCCTCCCTGCTGAGGTCATATCCCTCCCCGCTGATGTCATAACCTCCCTGCTGAGGTCATAACCCTCCCTGCTGAGGTCATATCCCTCCCTGTTGAGCTCATTTTCTCCCCTGCTGAGGTCATATCCTCCCTGCCGAGGTCATATCCCTCCCTGCTGAGGTCATAACCCCCCCTGCTGAGGTCATATCCTCCCTGCTGAGGCCACATTCCTCCTTGCTGAGGTCATATCCCTCCCTGTTGAGGTCAAATTCTTCCCTGATGAGGTCATAACCCCTCCCCGCTGATGTCATGTCCTCCCTGCTGAGGCCACATTCCTCCCTGCTGAGGTCATATCCCTCCCTACTGAGGTCATATCCCTCCCTGCTGAGGTCATATCCCTCCCTGCCGGGGTCATATCCCTCCCTAGTGAGGTGATATCCCTCCCTGCCGAGGTCATATCCTCTGCTGAGGTTATATCCATCCCTGCTGAGAGATGTCTGAGTAAATGTTCACTTGTCTAAAGTCAGATCCTGTCGCTGACTTCACTTTGGTTTTGTTCTGATGTGGAAACTTGAAACTGTCTTTGCTTTAAAGTGAAACTCAGGTTTTAGTAGCACTGATTTTTCTCGAGGATGTTTTACGTCATTAGATCTGTGTTGATCGATACAATAGAGACGGACTGCACAAAAGCCAACTATGTATATTTTTAATGCCTTGTAATCTATTGCTCGCAACATCTCGTGTAAATATTTGATTTTTTTTACTGTAAGTTCAACAAAAACTGTTTGTTAAATATGTTTGATATTCATACTATTAAACATTTCTGTACATAAGGACTGAGTCTCTGTCAAGTAAAACCAGCCTCTCTGACCCAGGACCCCATCCTCATCACCAGTTACCCCTGTTTGTGAGACTAGACTGGACGGCTTCTAACTTCCTGTTTAGTTTTAGAGTCCAGAAGAAAATGAAATGATCCCGAGCTGTATCAGGAGCTTCTGGTTGATGTTGAGGATGACTTATGAAACATGTTGTCAGACCTCAGCAGACATTATCTCAGTAAAGGATACCTGTATGCAGCTGATCACCTGGACCTGACCTCCTGACTCCAAAGCTCCTGGTCGGATTGTAAAGAAAGGAAGTCTGGCAGAGATTCACTGACTTCATCTAAGAGCTGAAAAGATCCCGAGACTTCAGCCATCAGGTCTCCAGATAAGACCAAGACCCACCTCTCATCAGCATTGATCCATCAATTATCCAGGTAAGACCCAGACCCACCTCTCCTCAGCATTCATCCAGCAGGTCAGGTAAGACCCACCTTTCCTCAGTATAGACCTGAGTCATCTCACTATGGTTAGACCTGAGTCATCTTACTAGGTCAGGGTTAGACCTGAGTTATCTCCCAAGGGTCAGGGTCAGGGTAAGGTTTAGACCTGAGTCGTGTCACTAGGGTCGGGGTTAGACCTGAGTCATGTCACTATGGTCAGGGTCAGGGTTAGACCTGAGTCATGTCACTAAGGTCAGGGTCAGGGTTAGACCTGAGTCTTCTCACTAAGGTCAGGGTTAGACCTGAATCATCTCACTAAGGTCAGGGTTAGACCTGAGTCATCTCACTAGGGTCAGGGTTAGACCTGAGTCATGTCACTAGGGTAATGGTTAGACCTGAGTCCTCCCTTTGAGACCTGCAGCCCTGATCCACATGCTTGGTTTCTGTCTGAAGGTGATCCTGGAGTTTGATCAGCTGTTCAGAGGAGCTCTCTGTTGTAACACTGAAGCTGAACGGTATGAAATGCTGCCCTCTGGTGGTGAAACTCTGTCGATGCATCTGGTTCTGATTGGAGAAGAATTAAGTGTCACACAAAAGTCTTTCTGTTTGAACGCAATCACATTTATTGGCTTTTTTTCTATGCACAGTTACTAAGCAGCCGGATGAGCTGTTCAAATGAATCGGATATAGAATAATGGATTTTTCACAATGTTGTACCCCCTCCCAAAAATAAATACAAGACTGAAGGTGTTGCACAGCTCCAAAATATACAAAGGCTTGGAAATAATCATGTAAACTTTGAAAAAAAACTTTGTCTTTTTTTAGATTTTATTTGTTTATTTTACAAAAGAAAGAATTTGAAACATTTTTTCTTTAAAAACTTATTTACAGGTTTATACAAAAATACAAAAATGATTCAAATCTGTGAAGTCTTCGATTGAAACATGGAGCCTCTTTTAACAGATTTGTCTCTTCTCTGTCACTAATTGAAAGTCTGTGTTCTTCCATACTGTACACCTCTAAGAAAAAGGACTCCGTGGTGGTCGTCTCACGTCCCTGCACGTCAGATCGCAGTCAGACATTTAAAATCTAAAAAGCTTATAGATTTATGTTTTGTTGGATTTTCCAAGCTGGTGAGGACTGAGGTTTGAAACAGCTAAATGAGCGCTCCTGCACGGCGGCCTGACTGTCTGCTGTTCAAATGTGACAGGAAATAAATCCACCCACTGGTTTTACATGGAAACAGTCTTAGAGAAGCTGTGTGGCGTTAACGCCGGGGTACAGTACGGAAAAATCACAGTAAACAACTGTCAGATACTTTTTGCCATTTAAACTATTAAATGTCTGAATTTTGACTGTAGTTGTGTGTAGTGTTGTAAATTTGGGAATCTTATGGTTCAGTAATAATGTTCAAATGTTTTCTAATGAGTTTTCTAAAGTAAATACAATGACCTTCTGATCAGATAAAAGTAGTTTGACGGTCCTGTGACTTTTTTATTTTTGATCGGCTTTTCCACGTGTGCACTTTTTTAAAGAATCAGCAGTTTCTCCTGGAAAATATTTCTCTCACTTCCATAGCTCCAGCAAGACTCAGCACCAAGAGTGATTCTCCATCCCAACAGATTATTTTCATCATTTTCTTTACAGTCTCTTATACCTATGATTGTCCAGTGAGTAGATATACAGTACAAGATAAACCCCTGTTTGTGATCACGACTATACAGAACAGAATTAGCCAGACAGTTTGTACATCTATAGAACACACTATTGAACTCGACATTGGAACGGAAAATACAAAATCTTTTCTCATGTTATGGAGACATCCCTCAGATAAAAATAATGATGTGGTGGTGTTCTTTCCTTCTTCCTTTTTTCTTTACTTATTGCATGCGATAAAACACAACAAAGAAAACAATGAACAGGAACAAGTGCGCTTCAGCAACATGGGTAATGTTAAATTAATCATTTCACAGCTTTTTACTCTCTCCTTCTCACACAGTGTCAGTTCTGCAATTCTGATTCGCTGAGTATTAAAAAGTCGTGGTTTTGTTATCTATCTATCTATCTATCTATCTATCTATCTATCTATCTATCTATCTATCTATCTATCTATCTATCTATCTATCTATCTATCTATCTATCTATCTATCTATCTATCTATAGCATTTACAATAAAACAGTAATATGCTTGCTGAGGTATTCACAGAATACAGTGAATGGTTTCTACTGAAGTATGGTCTCCGTATGTGAGAAGTATTCGTGTTGTGTTTGCTCTGGTCGGCAGGTGAGAGTTCAAACAGTCGGCTGATGACGCCTCTCTCTGGATACTCCAGGTGCGTGCCACTTTTTTGGGAAGGATGAGAAGGCTTTTAGTTAAACACAGAAAAGGCTGCAGCAGTGCATTGGATGCAGGGCTGACTCCTTCCTGTCCTCTGTTTGTCGTTCTTTGCCGCACTAAGTTTAGAGTAAGACGTAGGCATACAGCAGCCACCTGGTTGAGCGCTCACCTGTCTGATGCTACTGGGTCAGTGCAAATGAAGGAGAGGCAACGAGGAGAGGAGAACAGTGTACATGGTTAAGAGTCATGTGTAATGTTGCCAGTGAGACCTGTTCTTCTTTGCTACACTCAGGTTTATTCCCTATAAAATTTCTGCTTGTTGTTCTATATAGATATGACTTTTTATATTCAGTACAAATATACATATGCAATTTCATTATAAGATATATTTTCTTTCAAGAAAAATTCTTGAAAAATCATCATCAAGTGCAAAAACGAGGTCGGCTCTTGGAAATCTTTCCAGACGAACCTCTAGTCAAACCGATTGAGGACCCTCTAAAGCATTTTCACCGTCTGCACTCAATGGTATCTTTAAAACTGCTCTGAAATGCACCTTTTCAACGACAGCACAGCAAGACTGACCAGCAGCTGGAAAAGCTTGGATCAGTCTTAGTATACTAGATTTTGAGGTTGGGTTTCAGTATGTGATTGAATTCTGATGAAACATGGATCGGGTCCACGCATCGGTGCAGGGACTAATCAACGTCCTGCTTAACAACCACCTCTAATAGAGAAAGGCCACTGTGCGATTGTCCAAAACTAGCCGGTATCTTTGACAAACGGGCCCAATCCAGGCGCAAGCCCTTGCTCCTTCTTAAAGACACTCAAATAAAATATCAAATTAATTCTGATCACTGGCAATGTGGTAAAAATGTGGCTAAACCTTTCACAGTGAAAGATTAAATATTCCTAAAATACAAAATAACCACAAACATGTTGACAGAAACCAGGATCCAGGGGATGTTTCCATATTGGGTCATGCAACATGGTGAAACATTATCATCATGTTCTGAGGCGTAGTTTTACAAAAATACATGCATCATGTTTTCTTTTTGGATATATTAAATGTGAAGAAATATATCATTGGCTCTGTGAGTTGTTCAGACTATGCCAGGTCTGCAGATGGAAAGAGATAAGTTGGTGCTTTGTTGTTAGTAACTTCCACCATGAAACAACCCTTGCTGTTGGCAGAAATATTCGGATGGACTCAGGAAGTTTGGCCAATGCTTTGGGCACCAAAGTTAAAAGAGTATTAAATTTCATCAGATTTTTTTTGTATTTTAATAAGAAAGCAGTTCCTCTTGGACACAAACACATCCACACCATTCAAAACACAAGAAGTAGAAATATCAGTGGATGAGCTTGTTCATGCACAAGCACACTGAATGTACCCCACAAAATTTCTCATCGTAATTTAACAAATATTTGGGACTGTTTTTAAATGTTTTTTAGAAAAGACAGTTCAATCAAAATAGGTCTTAGTACTTTAGTATTTTCCTTTTACTATGAAGTGTTTTTGATGAAGTATTTAGATATATCCTTAAAAGTTTTCATGATCATCGCTTTATGGTTCAGCTTCTCCCAACACTCTCTGACACCCTTAGATTGAATTGTTGATCCGAGACCGGGGTCCATTTCAGCCACGGTCAGGTTTTGTGTGTCAGAACAGTTACTGTATTGGCCTCAATGACACATCTATCCAATATTAAAAATAAGAGCAGAAGGGACTGTCTCAAATGTAGGACACAGCTAGAAGAGAGGACATCTCTCTTCAGGTGGCTTTAAGAGGATCTGTCGTCATGGGGGCTCCCGTCTGAGTTCTCTGTCTCCCCTTCAGAAATGGCTTGCATTGGGGCTGTGTAGAGGCGGCTGCGTGTACTGTAGCGGCTGCTGTTGGCTACAGGTGGGATCCGAGAACGTCCCTGTCGAGACGCAGCTGACATGGGAAGGGTTTTCGGGGTGAAACTCTCAGAATTCGCCCTGGGAAAAAGGCCTGGTATCTGGATTTGATCAAAGCCAGGGAGTAGGGGTTCTGGTAGGGTACAGGACGGTTCCTCGGCCTGTCTAAAGGGTCCTTCCTGAACACACTCCCCAGGGGTTTTAGGGGTGATCGGGCTCTTAAGAATTTCTGTCGCTGACATGCGGTAACTGGAATCAGACCTGCTACCCTTCTTGAGTAAGAGGAGTTTAAACTCCTCGTTGGACGTGCTAGATTTCTTGGCGCTGCGGTAGATTGGCACGGGGGCTCGTTGTGACCCAGCCGCTGTGGCCACGGGGGCTGTGATGTTGAGAGGAGGGGCTGGCGGGATAATGACAGTGGCGACAGGGGGCACCGGTGCTGTCGGGCAGAGACGAGACTTAGCATTTAAGTCTCCTGAATCTTTCCGGCCCAGGACCTTTCTTTTGGATCTGAGTAAAGAAAATAAATTAGGATTCAGACGGTGAAAATTAAAAACTCAGTAAACACTGACTTTGAATTTGCTGGATCACAAACTCTGACAAAAATATAAACCGTGCATGCAGTTCAATGAAAAATGAAAGCACCTGTGGATCATTGCAAACAGGTCCTCAGTTGTACGGGTCTTTGTGGGCGATGTCATCATAATATCTTCGTCCACTCTGGTGTCATCCATCATGGGGGAGAGCGAGTTATCACTCGGCGTGGAATCTGAAACATAAAACATCCCTGTCTTATGTCATCTGGTTGTCTGATCACTGAGTGTACAGGTGGTGAAGTCACTGTTTTCACTACCTCTGCTTGTTGGGTTTGTTTGTGAGCTTACCTTTGCTGAAGTAATCCTCAGTATCAGGAGTGGTCGAGTCATCTTTGCCCTCCTGTAGCTGCTGCTGATGGGCACTTCTGGTAGCACCTGATGTCACTTCCTCCTCTTCTTCCTGCTCTTCGTGTCCTCCTTTCCTTGCATCGCTGATTAAGTAAGGATGCGATGTCTCAAATGTGTTACCAGGCACTTTGACTGGACTAGCCCAGGGCCCTGAGTCTAAGTGGGATCCCCCAGCAAACTCATACGCTGGAGGAGGATGGTGGTCAGAACGCATGCCCCCTCTGGGACATGCAGGCCTTGGTGGCTCTTTCACCTGCTCTTCCTCTTCCTCCTCCTCGTCTTCATCGTCATCATCATCTTGGGAGAACGAGCGTTCCCCCAAAACCCTGAACTCAGGGTGTGAATGAGCTGAGTGGGTGAGCCCTCTGAACTCAGTGTGTGAGTGAATGTGTGTGTGTAGATCGACAGGAGAAGGGTGAGGAGCTCGGGGAACAGGACGATGTAGGGGTGAGCTGTCCTCTGAGAGATCAGCCGCTGGGTCCATCCGAGCTCTGAAGGCTGTCATAGACCAGAAGGTTCCTGGTCCATAGCGGTCCTGTCTGAACAGCAGGCTTTCATAGGATGGAGGCCCATCAGGATGCCGGCCAGGGAGAGGATGTGTTGAGTGTTCAGGAGAAGAGATATGGTCATGGATTGGGGGTCTGGGGGGTGGTCTGCGGGGAGGGAGAGGCCTGGGGTTAACGGGTGGTGGAGCAAGAGTGGAACCACTAGGAGGACATTTAGGTCTCGTAACAGTCTCTGCTCCACTTGCTGTGTCCTGGTCTGCAGCGGTCACACTGTCTGTTGATTGGCTAACAGAATGGAGCTGCACTGACCGGAGAGCAGAGGGAGTAATTGCCAAAAGGTTGGCGCTGGGAATTGTTAGAGCAGAGTTTGAACTTAGCAATGGGTTGTTATTTGATCCCTCAGGGGCCAGTAACTTTGTTGCAGGGACTAAAACATTTCCTACCCTGTGTTTGCTGTGGTGGAGCGTGTGCATGTGGTGTGTCCGGTGGGATAGTGTGTGTCTGACATAACCGCCATGAAGAACATTGAGATCAAGTTGAGATGGTGGAGGTGGGAAGTCTGGATCTCTCTTATATCCAGAGGAAATGGAAGTCCCGTCTCTGGGGAAGTGCTGCAGGGAAGAGAGAGAAGACTTCCTCTCGGGCACTTTGGGCTTCCTCTTGCCAGCTGAGGGAGACAGAGGTCCTGGGAAGAACGCAGCCGAAGATGAGGGCAAGGTTGATGTTGGAGTCTCTGATTGGCTGGAGTAGCCACTCGAAGGTGAGGCCAGGCCAGCTAACTTTTCAGGTGAGCCAAGTTTGAAGTCTCCAGGTGGTAGTGGTGGACTAGTTGCCCTAGTTTCTGCCTGAGCAGGGGCCAGGGTTTGAGTTTCTGTGGAGGAGGAAGAGCTGTCTGGTGACTTTATACACTCCATGACTGTAGTGCCTGTGGCTGTGCTTGAGTTGGACATGGATGTGTACTCACCATTGTTGGACTTGAGCTCAGTGTTGTGAAGCCACAGGTCTGCATAGTCAGATTGCACAGCACCTTCATCCTTAAACGAGTGGGTATCTGCAGAGCTGAAGGACATGGGCTCCACAATGTCCACGGATTCACCAAGCCCCATTCCCCAGGTTCCCAAAGGCTCTGCCACTAAACAAGATGTCTGCAATGGTTCTGGAGCACCTCCAACCTCTAGTTCAAGCTCCAGCTTCATATCTGTGGAAGACAATGTAAGTTCTTGTTCACTAACCGTCTTTGGTTGATCCTGATCCGTCTGTGTGTCTGTTCCAACATCAACACTACTGCCAGTCTCCTTTAGCGATGTTGTCCGTTTTGGTGGTGGAGGTTTTACTTTGGGTTTTCTTAGTGGACGACATGTCCTCCCCAGGGTCATAGTGCCTGCTCTGAAATCAGCTGAGGGTGGGGGGTAGACTCCGTGGGATAGTGGTGCTGCCACAGTGTTGGTTTGGCCACAGTCAGGCCCTGGGTCTGCATAGTTATACATGTATCCTCTGTAACTCGGATTATACTCCCCAAAATGCAAAGAGGAGGAATAGAAACCCTCTGAATCCGATGGGTAATGACAGCCAGAGTCCTTTTCAGTGTTGCTCGTCTTGTCGTTGTAACAGATGTGGTCTTCAAGACCTTGTTTGGAGCTGTAATCCTGGGATAACCCATGGCTCTGGCCAATGCTTTGAGTCTGGTCAAGGTCATGGTCAGGATCAGTCTGGTCTTGGTCTTGGGGGTATGTCCATTCCCCCTCACTGGCAGTACTGACCCCTGCATCATCCAGCTGATCTGTGGCTGAGGATGTGAATGAGCTTGACCTGTGTCCCTGTCCCTGTGGTCTGAGGTCAGAGTGGTAAGATGGATCCAGGGAGAATCCTTCATCAATGGCATTGGGCACAGTGTTGAGTGACAGCTCTGAGTCGCAGTGGGATGAGCCTGTCAGAGGTGGAGAAGAGGGTGGGGGTATGGTTTCAGATGTCTGAGAAGGGCAGGTCGAGCTAGAGCCACTCCAGTTTCCACTCGACGACTGGTGGTCCTCTTTATGGTCCACATGGCTGCCGAGGACCCCTGTTGTAGACACAGAGTGAATCGGGCTGCTGAAAGTATCTGAACTTGATGAAATCTCACAGCTGCCCATGTCAGCCTTGCGTGGCAAGCGAGAACGACCCCTCTCCATCCAGCTATGCTCTGGACTCCCTCCTCCTCCGTTTCCTCTGTCCCTTTCTCCCGACCGCTGCAACCGTTTCAGACTTCCAAGTTGCAGTGGTTCAGGAGCTGCCTGGTCATCCGTGCTCTCTTCCTCATCCTTCATCATCATCATCATCTTCATTCTTGGACTTGGGCCAGGTGGAATAAAGTCCTCTGCCTCATAAGGTGAAAGCTCCTCATCTTCGTCATCATCATCATAATTGTCATCGTCGTCCTCGTCGCTGTCCATCAGGCGTCCACCTTCCCGTGGTAAGCTACGAGAGCGCAGTCTCACACCGTGAGCTGTAGCGCTGGTGTACGTGGAGTCTGACTGCTCGCCCAGAGAGGAAATGTTCCCGGTCGAGTGGGACAGAGAAGCAGGGATTCCCTGATGGCCTCGCTGTGCTCTGATGCGTCTTCTGGAGGGAGCAGCTGTACCTGAAGAGGAACAAAGACAGGAGAGGGAAGGGAACAGAGGGACATATTTCTTACTTTGCATTAATGTTGACCAATTGGACTATAGCAAGTTACCCTGAATAAATAATCTGAATTTAAGTTTGAATGGATCTAGTTTGCAGATGAAAGCATACTGGTTTGATAATTTAATGGCTGCCTTCAGATGGTTATCCTGTTGAGAGTTCCTAAAAACACGGTTTTTCACTTGAGCGTAAGGATGATGCCGACATCTTTTACTGAGCTCTGTGCTCATCTGAGCCAGCAGGTGAACTCTTCTTGAAAACGGAGTCCAGTATGAAACCCAAAGAAAGCAAGCCTCTTCTGTCTGAACCAAAAGTTTCCCAAATGAAGAAAACAACAACAAACCACTGAGTTAGTTTAAGAGAAAGCATCTGTAGGCCCGCCACCTTTAAATGGAAATGTCCCACATTTGACTAAAGTTTTGTTTTTGGATATTATTTCTTCCAACATTTGATGATCAACAATGAATTAATAGTTTGGTGAGAGTAATTTAAAATATTTCTGGAAGCTCCAGGAGAAAAATAAATCGTCTCTATGTCTTCATAGAAAAGATTAAATAAAAGACGACCCCGGGCAGACTGATGTCCATCAGGACCCTGTGACAGGATTTAAGGTGATATACCGTGTTTTTAGGGAGTCCCTTCTCCTCTTCAAACTTAGCAATGGCAGCTATCTGAGGAGCAACATATCTAAACATTATCTTAGAAAAAGTCCCAATATAGCCTTAAAGTAGAACATTTTGTATTTAAATCAGGACTGACAGAAGAGAACTCCTCGTCCTAGTCAGTAGCACAAATATGTGAGCCTGATAGACTAAAAGGAACTGCAGTAAAGAAGAATATATACTTGTGCATTCTCAGAAACGTACATGCTATAAGGAAATCATCTGTCTGGCAGCCAGAGTCACGAGTGTGATGGAGGCGACCACTGATAGAGAGGTCTTCCTGACAGAGAGAGAGTTGGTGCGGGTTGGCATGGACGATCACTGTGCGCTCCCTTGCTACGGGTGATTCATCTGAGTCTGAATGCGAAGAGACAAAGCATGTTGAGTGTCCAAAATATCAAGGACAAACCTTTTACTTAAGAGGATATAAGAGAACCAAACATGGCCTCCACATTGGAAGGTGATCCACAAAACAACAAAGATCATGTTGAAGTTTTGGCCTTTAGTTCAAAGAGAATCAGGCCCTCCGTTACTACTGAGAGTTTTTACAAATCAACATTAAGGAATCTGCTGAAATCAAGTGGATGAAACAAAGTGTTATTAAATGTTTTATAGCATAATGAAGCACAGGAGAAGCTCAAACAGGCCGGCTTGTTTTTTTTGATTGCATGTGATTGTTGATGCTCATTTAGCTTACTCTGGTGGATTCATGACTTCACTCATCATCCCCAGACCTCAGCCACTGAATGGGTTAAATATCAATGAAACCAACAGCAACCTACAACACTAAGACCCACACAAAACACCCCATAAGTTTCCAAGTTGAGCTTGTAAACATACCAATGTCTTGTTGTACTCTTTTGGGTATTCCTGTGATAGTCTTCCTCCTCCTCAGCTTCCTCCTCCTCTGAAGAACCGACTGGGAATGGACCAGCGAGCAACGAGCACTCGCTTCCCTGTCAAACCCAACTCCTGTAAGAAGAACAGAGCAGCAGTGAGCCTCAGAGAGCGTACCTGTGTGCTGCCAAATACACGCAGGTGGTCTGGTTTTTTAGTTAGCAGTGTTGCTTCATGATAAAAGTGTTCTGCTGGGATCCTGTAGTGCCTTTTCTTAATATTGGTCTCCTTCGTCTCACCTGTGACGTTAATGGGGATAATGCACGAGGAGATGGCGTGAGAGTCGTTCTGATCTGATGGTGGGTGGTGTTCCTTGGACCAGTTGGTCTGTTTATCCTGGGTCGAGGGGGCATTCGGACCTGAGGCCTTGGCTCTGTGGCCTCCCAGGAGCTCACCACCTTCACCTTCGTCTGCAGAGGTAGCCTAAAGACAACGGACACATTTCTACCTGTTAGCTTCGGTACACTTTTAATGCACATCACACATTAAGCAGTTTGTACTGCAGACTACAAACATTAGTTTCATGTGTAGCGTCACCTGCTACTACACCTTAAAGCTGCTGTTGGTAGTCGTGATATAAAAATCAGTTCTGAGAGAGATTTCGAATGTTGATACTACCCCTCCCCTCTCTGCTGTCGCGCTTTCTATGAGGAAGTAGTGGCTTCCCAGCCAATCAGGGCGACCTAGTGGGGCCGCCACTCGACCAATCAGGACAGAGGGTTGGGGAGTAGCTCTGATTGGTCTGTGATAATGGGAAGGAGGGGAATAATAACATTGCTTGATACAGAGGCATTGGAAAACACAGAGATTTCACCATAATCTCAAATTACTTCACTAACAGATGAGTACCGATTGGTATTATGACCTTTTCTCCAAACCCAGCAGGAAAAAAAGTACAGTTTTTTACACCATTCCTACCAACAGCAGCTTTAAACATCAGGTGTTCAGTAAATCCAGAGTGAAGGTTTCAGGTAAATAAAGAATAAAGTGAAGGATGGTCTACAGGTAATCAGAGATTCAAACAACAGATGCTCGATACCTTTCTATTCCAGGGAATGAAGATGCAACCCTCAACAGGGTGAAGTGAGTAAAAGCACTCAAACTAAGAACACAAGATATGAAAAAAGAAAAGATGACAAGGCAAATCACAAAAATACAAACAACTTTAAATAAAGGTTCAAAGAAAGACAGAAAAGAATGAGACAGATTGTGTTTCCTGGTTTCCTCCATGAGACTGAAATAGTCCATGAACGTTAAACCACGAAACCCTGTTCTGTAATCACAGGACAGGAAGCCTGATCCAAACACCTCTCTTTACCTTTCTTTGGATCGTCTGATTATCTGCGTCTCTCCCTGCTCTCTCCTGTAGCAGCAAGAAAAACAGAGACAACAAACTTCTGAGAGAGTGCAAACAGAAGAGGAGGAAGTGGAGGTGAGGTGTGGGCAGTTTATCTGACTGTGTGTCAGATCAGGTTCTTACTTTTCTCTGGATCGTCTGGATCTCCGTTTCTTTCACCGTCCTCTCCTTTAAGAGAAACAGAAATCAGGTTAATAAACAGACTCTGATCCCAAAGAGCAGGAATTACACAGAACAGACAGGAAGTGTTCATACTGGAGTCTCATGTAGGGCTTGAGTTACATGAGATCCCAGAGTCGTGACTTAGTGCACACACAGGTGGATAAAACACAGATCTACAGCAAGCATCGACATGTTGGACACACGGACACTGTTTACCTTCCTGGGCTGATATTCTAACTCTCGCTCCCTCTCTGCTCTCTCTTGCTGCATGGTGACATCAGAATAACAAGTTGTGTCAGTTAGATTTTCAACATTTCACCAGAAGAAAAAGTTTCAATGAGCAAAAACACGAAGAAGTGTTTCTGCTGCGTGAACGTCTGATCCCTCTGAGTCCTCTCCCTGAAGCTAAGACACCAGGAAACTCTCTACAGGCTAACTTAGGATCTGTCCCCTGATTGGTTGGTTATCATTTACAGTCACAGTAAACTGTTCTTACCGCTCGAGCCAGGCGACTCCTCTGTTGCCGGCGTATGGAGTGTGGTGAGGGAAATGTGGGCATAGGTGGCGCCACTGAGATGGAGATGGTGACCCTGTTTCTCTCGCGGCTCGTGGAGCGTTGGCTCTGGTGTTCGTCTGTGAAGACAAAGTAAACTCATGAGAGTCACAGATCCAACCACTCGTAGATGGAGTGATACAGACAGGACCGGCCTCTCTCACCTCGGTTCAGGGCTCTGAGGCTGAGCTGAGCGCTTCGGTGCAGCTCCTCCAGACATGGCGGTCGGGTACAGGGGTGAAAGATGTTGTGTTGCTGGTGCCACGGAGCCTGATAGTGAAGGGACAGCTTGCTCTCGATGTCCAGGTTTGACACCGCTAAAAGGAGACAGGAGACACAATGTTAGCACATGTATGTAGTCACAAACTTCACCAACATTTCATTAAATCAAAGGAACACGATGAATCCTTCACAGATCGAAGCCCACTGACCAACGAGCTTGCTTCATAAGACAAAGCATGCTTTTATAAATCTGTGACAAACATCCACAGAGAAAGTCAGCGACCTCAACTACCTCCCCTCTTATTCCTCTGCCCCGTAAACCAATCACGGCTGTCGCCGTGTAGCATAAAGTTTAAAGAACGAAATAAAACATGACCAAAAAACTAAGAGCATTCAAGTTTTATATAAAATCACAGCTACGAGAAAGCTTAGGCACTGAATCCTGATCCAACGAACATCAAACATTACTAAAAAGAACCAGACCCAGGCTTTACACTGTACCACAACCAGACCCAGGCTTTACACCACACTACAACCAGACCAAGGCTTTATACTGTACCACAACCAGACCCAGGCTTTACACCGCACCACAACCAGACCAAGGCTTTATACTGTACCACAACCAGACCCAGGCTTTACACTGCCCCACAACCAGACCCAGGCTTTATACTGTACCACAACCAGACCCAGGATTTACACTGTACCACAACCAGACCCAGGTTTTATACTGTACCACAACTAGACCCAGGCTTTACACTGTACCACAACCAGACCCAGGCTTTGCACTGTACCACAACCAGGCCCAGGCTTTACACCATACCACAACCAGAGCCAGGCTTTATACTGTACCACAACAATACTCAGGGTTTACACTGTACCATAACCAGACCCAGGCTTTACACTGTACCACAACTAGACCCAGGCTTTACACTGTACCATAACCAGACCCAGGCTTTACACTGTACCACAACCATGCCCAGGCTTTACACCATACCACAACAAGACCCAGGGTTTACACTGTACCATAACCAGACCCAGGCTTTACACTGTACCACAACAAGACCCATGCTTTACACAGTGCCACAACACTGTGCCACAGGCCCAGGCTTTCCACGGTACCACAACCAGACCCTAACTAAGTTGATAAATCTGCAGTTAGACATTTCCTAAAACCTGAGATGAGCCGGACTAAACAGCAGGTTGCAGCTGAACACACGTCACCTCTATAGCTCTGCAACAGGATATGAATCTCCTCTTCCTAATGTTCATGTTTTTGAAAACACAACAAACGTGTCACCAGACAGGGAGAGATAGATCCATCTCTCTTCTCTCAGGGCTTCATTATGGACCCCATGTCCCCTCTTTCAACTCAGAATTCAAATTGTAATTGTGTCCTTGAAAGCACCACTGTACATCAGTAACCAGGCAACCTTTCATCACTAATCAAGACGTGTATTCACCTGCTATTAAACCAGCCGCTCACATCAGCAGCACTCGTTTAAAGGACGAGCAGCTGGCCGGCTGATTCCAACTTACAGCTTCTGAACACCGTCGCACAGATGTCTCCTTGCTTTGCATTTCACATCTTGATTCTAACAACGTTGAAGTAATGATTAAGATAACAAAAGACACCGGCTCACATGTATGTAAAGGAGGAATATGATAAATGTAAGTTTGATTCTGATGAAATTCACTTTTTATCCCTCAAAGCTGAACAGACAGGATGTAAAGACCTTCTCGGACAGACAGGATGTAAAGACGTTCTCTGAGAAGCTGGAGTTAGAAACCTGTTTTCTTGTTCCTGGCTGTGAAGGGAAACAGAGAGCTGAAACCTGGAGGAACAAAGGTGTTACTTTGAAAACACTGACTCCAACGTGCTGACCTAGTTGTTGTGACACAGTTAAATTAGTGGATTTGTAACGATGGCTTTTCTGCCTACCGGCCCACTTGTTCCCCTGATCCTCCTCTTCATCATCTCTTCCTCTTTGATGCTTGTTTCCTGCTCTCTTGCTGTCATCTATAAAGCTCTCATCATTATCATCAAACTGTAGTGCTGAGACTGCTGACTCAGCTGAAGAGTCCCTGCTGTTTAATTCCGTCATCATCCTGTCGTTCTCTGAGAAAGAGGCATCATGATTAATCTCTTTTCCTTCTGCTTTAAAAACCTTCTTCCTCTTAACGGGCTGATAAACCTCTTTATGAAACAAACTCTGTGTCAGTTCTGCACCGAGCGATCCAAAAAATTACATCAAACATAAACAAACCTAAATGATATACAAGTTTCCACATGGGTCTTTCAGTGTTGACCGTTCTGCTCAGCACCTCGCCGACCTTCCCTCTGGCAGGAAGTCACATGACTCTAAAAAGACTCAACAAAACATGAACAATGCAGAGCTGGAATCAAAGTTTATCTTTATCTCAGTCTTCAGAAAGATGTCATTTTCACATGTAAAGGATAGTTACAGCAGAAATAATCTGCAGCGTCTCCTTCTCTGCCCTACCTGCATCGCTGCACTCCTGTCTCGCTCCTGCTGCTCTGCACCTCTTCTTCTTTATCTGCACTCCATTCTTATGAATCCTGTGCTGGGTGTTGCCCATCTTTAACATCCATGGGAAATCTCAAACCTAGCTGAGCACTCTCACACACTCATCTAACGCACTCTCACTCTCTCTCCCCGTCTTTTACCATCCCTCTCCTTCTTACTTCCTGCATCTCTGTTTCCCCTCCTCCTGAAATCTGCAGGTGCAGAGTCAGCAGCTTGCACTGTCATCATAAGGACTTGCATGCTAACAGCACCAAGAGAGGAGGTTCAGTAAAAAGGAAGGCAGGAGCCGGTCCACACCGAAGTAAAGTACTGCAGAGGTTTACAGAGAGGAGAACGTCTTCACAGATCTGAGCTCTTTAAATGAGTTCAGATAAACACAAAGTTTAGAAATGCTGAACGTTGAATAAACGCTCCGTCCTGATTATAATATTAACCGAGGCTGATACACCTGTGCCCATCTTTAAAGAAACATAAAGATGTGAAAGAGTTCAGTAACCACAGGAAACCATCATCAGGGGGCTGTTAGTGTCTGATGGACGGGCAGGAGGAGCATCAGCAGACACAACAGAGACCAGTTGTGAGGGGTCTGATGGACAGCCAGGAGGAGCATCAGCAGACACAACAGAGACTGTTAGTGAGGGGTCTGATGGACAGGCAGGAGGAGCATCAGCAAACCCAACAGAGACCGTTAGTGAGTGGTCTGATGGACGGGCAGGAGGAGCATCAGCAGGCACAACAAAGACAGTTAGTGAGGGGTCTGATGGACGGGCGGGAGGAGCATCAGCAAACACAACAGAGATCGTTAGTGTCTGGTGGACGGGCAGGAGGAGCATCAGCGGGCAAACAGAGACTGTTAGTGAGGGGTCTGATGGACAGGCAGGAGGAGCATCAGCAGACACAACAGAGACTGTTTGTGAGGGGTCTGATCGACGGGCAGGAGGAGCATCAGCAGACACAACAGAGACCGTTAGTGAGGGGTCTGGTGGACGGACAGGAGGAGCATCAGCGGGCAAACAGAGACTGTTAGTGAGGGGTCTGATGGACAGGCAGGAGGAGCATCAGCAGACACAACAGAGACTGATAGTGAGGGGTGTGATCGACGGGCAGGAGGAGCATCAGCAGACACAACAGAGACTGATAGTGAGGGGTGTGATCGACGGGCAGGAGGAGCATCAGCAGACACAACAGAGACCAGTAGTAAGGGGTCTGATGGACGGTAAGGATGAGCATCAGACACAACAGAGACCGCTAGTGAGGGGTCTGATGGACGGGCAGGAGGAGCATCAGCAGACACAAGGATCTTTATGAACAACCCAGTCTGCGTGTTGTTCTGAGAATATAAAACAGACAAAGACTTTGATAGGATGAGATAATGAGCGGTGCGATCACAGCCCTGATTTTGACACGAGTTCACTACAGAGTCAAACACGTCTGCATATAAAGAATTAAAAGACCATTTCAAACGTCTCCACGTCTTTAATGCTTGTGTCACAGCGTCCTCTGTCTCTGGTCCAGATGTGAGTGAATGTGAGGCTTTAGAGGAGATGTGTGAGCCTGTATCTGGGTCAGGCTCCCTGTGGCAGCAGCTGCAGAGTCTTGTGGTCGTAGACAGATGTTATATAAGACAAACGAGCACAGTGAGGGTACCAAGCTCAACATCCACCGCTCATCTTTAACCCTTCAGCATCTTTAACCCCTTCAGCATCATTAACCCCTTCAGCATCTTTAACCCCTTCAGCAACTTTAACCCCTTCAGCATCTTTAACCCCTTCAGCATCTTTAACCCCTTCATGACGATCTTCATTCTCTCTATTCACTGAAGCTGTCTGACCGAAATAATATTATTAAACTATTATTCCCTGATTCATTAATCCACTAGTTATTTTAGATTTTTAATCCCTTGTTTATTTTATTATTTATTTGTTTGTTTATTTGCAGAGCTAACAAACCAGTTGTTAAAAATGACTTTAAATAACTTAAAGCCCAAATCAAAGAAACGCCTTCACGATATCTTTGACTGACTGTAGTTCTCTAATATTCTCCTTCATCGTGAGGTTGTGACGTTCACAACGTTCCTGCAGAAACAGACCGATTAAAGCTCCAGTGAGTAACTTTAGGTTTGTGAAGATTCTGGTGACACCGTGTGACTGCTGACCTCTTTGCCTCTGATCCTGAACATTAGAAGAAAAGACCTGGTCCTGCATTCCTCAACAGTCACAGGTTTTGCTCGTTGTTGTTAAAGGTTTAAGGAAACAGGGCTCCTGACAGCGACCCGTCGGCTGAGATTACAGACATTAAATATAAAATTATCAGCACAGATATAATCTCACTCTTTAGGTTTCATTCTTTTAACATAAGAGACATTCACATCATTTCAGAGTCTCTGGGTTCGGGTCAGGGTTAAACTAAGAGACCTTCAGTGATCTATGACTTCTCATCATGAACACAGAGACAGCAGCAGACTCTGCATCAACACACCACGGTCTCATCTCTGGGATTAAAGCTCAGTATAAACATCACAAACAGACTGAAGCCACAGACCTTTCCTCTGCACGGGGGCACAGCCGAGACCCAGGCAGGCCAAAGCCATGTTCAGCTCCTCCTCCTCTTTCTCTTCTTTCACTGTTGCTCCTTCCCTCCTTCCTCCTGCAGACTCCTGGTCATCTGTCCCTCGATAACCTGACTTATCCCCCCTGAAGACCTCTCTGAAACACTCCTGTATGAGTCCAGCAGCATGTAGACTGACCCTCACCCCTCCACCTACTGTCCCATCCCTCTCCTCTCTTTAGACGACCCAACGACCTCTGCGTCTGAACGTCAACCTTTCACTCTGAACTGGTTGTGAGATACAGATAAGCTGATCCATCGTCCCTGTTCCTGTCCCGGTCCCTGTTCTCTCAGAGTCCCCCTGTCTGTCAGTGTCAGATGGTAGGGTCCTGCCTGCATGGTCTGTCCCTGACCGTAATCTCTTTATGATGCAATGATATGTGGAGGGAGGAGAGGGAGCAGAGGAGAGGAGGGAGGAGAGGGAGGAGAGGGAGCAGAGGAGAGGAGGGAGGAGAGGGAGGAGGGAGGAGAGGGAGGAGAGGGAGGAGAGGAGAGGAGAGGAGAGGAGAGGAGAGGAGAGGAGAGGAGAGGAGAGGAGAGGAGAGGAGAGGAGAGGAGAGGAGAGGAGAGGAGAGGAGAGGAGAGGAGAGGAGAGGAGAGGAGAGGAGAGGAGAGGAGAGGGAGGAGGAGAGGGAGGGAGGGAAGTATTAATGTATTAATCCACCTCATGCTGGGATATGGATCACGTGTTCAGTCCTTCAGAGAGAGATGATCTAAAGATGTTTGTGTCAGAGAGAAAGAATGTCTGACATTGTTTACATGTTAAAGAATCATTCTAATGTTTAAATCAGTTTTTAATCTGAAGGCAGGAACACAAGTTCAGACGTTTGAAAAGCACAACGTTTATTTTGTGTCTCATCAAGAAAACTGATGATGAGGAGACGACTTTCTCCTGTGTTTGCAAAATAAACAGCATGACTCCCACTCACACACACACACACACCCACACACACACAGGCGGGGACAGAGAGAGTGTACGAGCACCCTGCCCGGTAATCTGCTGTAATCTGGAGTAGAGCTGTTAGTCTGCTGGAGGAGCTTTCAGTCTCCCGCTGCTGCCGGGAACGACTCAGACACTGAAAATATTCACACATGTGAGCCCACCACGTGTCTGCACACGCCTCCCCACGGTGGTCAACATCAACACCGACACGGTGGTTCAACATACGGAGCCTCAGCTCCTTACAGCAGGACCGCTGGGAGCTCTTTAGGGCTCCTCGTCCCGGGTTGTTTGTCAGTCACGGTAAAGAGTGATCCATGAAACATCGGGACGGATCACAGACCCCTGAACCACACGTGAACCTCAGAACCTGAGACTCCTGGATGGAGGTCTCACAGCTTCCCTGCCCGAGGAGGTGAGGCCTGACAGCTCCATCCTGTCAGACACGTTTCATTTAAGGTCCCTTAGTTTGGTAATATGTTTAAAATCTCTCTCTCTCTCTTTATTCCTCTCTGTTTCTCTTTATTCCACTCTGTTTCTCTCTTTATTCCTCTGTTTCTCTTTATTCCTCTTTGTTTCTCTCTTTAGTCCTCTCTGTTTCTCTTTATTCCACTCTGTTTCTCTCTTTATTCCTCTCTGTTTCTCTTTATTCCCCTCTGTTTCTCTCTTTATTCCTGTTTCTCTTTATTCCCCTCTGTTTCTCTCTTTATTCCTGTTTCTCTTTATTCCACTCTGTTTCTCTCTTTATTCCTGTTTCTCTTTATTCCCCTCTGTTTCTCTCTTTATTCCTCTGTTTCTCTTTATTCCTCTGTTTCTCTTTATTCCACTCTGTTTCTCTTTATTCCACTCTGTTTCTCTCTTTATTCCTCTCTCTCTCTCTCTCTCTCTCTCTCTCTCTCTCTCTTTATTCCACTCTGTTTCTCTCTTTATTCCTCTCTCTCTCTCTCTCTCTCTCTCTCTCTCTCTCTTTATTCCACTCTGTTTCTCTCTCTCTCTCTCTCTCTCTCTCTCTTTATTCCTCTCTGTTTCTCTTCATTCCTCTCTGTTTCTCTCTTTATTCCTCTGTTTCTCGTTATTCCTCTGTTTCTCTTTATTCCACTCTGTTTCTCTCTGTTTCTCTTTATTCCTCTCTGTTTCTCTTTGTTTCTCTCTTTATTCCTCTCTGTTTCTCTCTTTATTCCTCTTTGATTATCTCTTTATTCCTCTCTGTTTCTCTTTATTCCACTCTGTTTCTCTCTGTTTCTCTTTACTCCTCTCTGTTTCTCTCTTTCTTTCTGTTTTTCTCTGTTTCTTTCTGTCCTCACACCATGAATTAACCATCCTACCTCATCCCTCCCTCCCCAAGCTGCACACCTGCACTATTGTTCCTCCTCATCTCTCTACTCTGACGTGTGTGTGTGTGTGTGTGTGTGTGTGTGTGTGTGTGTGTGTGTGTGCGTGTGTGTGTGTGCATGCGTGCCTCCGTGCGTGTGTGTGTCTGTGTGTGTCACAGGAAGAAAACATCAACAAACAGCCGGTTCAGAGTTCCTGGATTGTTCTCTGCCTGCCTCAGGATGCTCTGACTCCAGTGAAAGTGCTGCTGTGCTGCTCCCGTGTGGTGAAACACCGACACTACGCAGACACACAGAGGATCCTGCATGTTGATGATTTCACATCATTGTGGGATGGATCAGTGCTGAAAGAGGGACGATCAAACCTTTCTGTTTAAGGGTTAATATTTTCTGAGGCGGTCAATACGTCACACAGAACCACGTTTTCATTCATTTTACAATCCAGAATCAGATGTGGAATAATGTGTAGACTCAAACAGAGTAACCCAGCTGAGGTGTTGGATTATATCTCATAGTTTAACAACAGAAAGAGGGGGAGCTGGAGGAGAGACAGAGGTCCATATCTCAGACATGCAGCACTGAGACGCAGCATCAGTGAACTGTTGTATTAATGCACAGGATAAAAAAAACACAATCAATGGACAGATTTAAAAACAAAGACTCTAAAGCTTTATAAAAACAGGATCATCCAACACAACAGGCTCAACAAAACTGAGTGACTCCAAGTCTGTGGATATATTTCTGCTGAGAGAGAGGCAGCAGAGATGAATGTTTCATCACCTCATGTTGTTGGACGGCCTCTCCTCCTCGCTCACACGTTTCTATATTTCCCCAAAACTCATCAATATTACAGCTTCATTCCTAAAGAGGCCGAAGTCAGGGAGGAGGATAACAGAGCCGCACAAACTGGGGGAGGAGAGCTGCCCTATCAGAGAGCAAAACATGCTGCATTTAGCATCACACGTATCATGAATCTATGCTCAGACACATGATGTGGAGCGTTTCTGGTATCTGAGGGACTGGAAGGGTCACTTTGGGTCTCGAGGTTGAATCTTTGATTCTTGATATTTCTGTCTTCTCTCTCGGATCATCAATAATCAATAAGACGCGCTCTGACATTTGCTCTGATGCTACGGTCATTAGCTGAATTAATAGTGTCTTCTCTGGATTTGGGACTCATCAGTCAGCCTCCAGGGTTTCTTCTGTTCTTTGTGGTTTGATGAAGATCCAGTATTTGAGACTGAACTTTCTCCCCTCAGAGCTTCAGTCCATCAGCCTGTTTCACCAGCTGTGCATAAGTTGTGTCCTAAGTTAGGATATAAAGTCCACACTAAACCGAACGTTAAAACTAGTTAGTTTGTAACTTAAGTTGTGTCATCGATTGGTTTCACCACAGAGACGTAAGGTTCATCTTAACTAGTAGACCATAACGTCCAAACTAACCAAAACATCATCGCAGATGTGACGTTTACACTTCCAGCAGCCAATCAGTGGAAAGCACCAATTTTGATGCATTGTTATCCTTTGTGCCTAATCTTCTCAAAACTGACCAACCGATGAAACGAATTAAAGTAAGGTGATAACTATAGCCTAAAGCCTTAATCTACAGTGTGTGTATAATAACAGTGACATCGAGTGGTAAAATTATCAAATGGAGCACCGCCTGCAAGCTAGTTCAGCGCTCATTCATACTGACACGTCATCATCCTCTCTATCAGCTGATCAAGCATCCTTTCATTTGGCGGTTTATTTAAGCTGCAAGTCTCCCTGTCTCTGCCTCTGCTTTGCAAGTGCTCCTGCTGTCCTGCTCAGTGCTGTGTGCAAACTTAGTACCCACCTCCTCCCCGGGATCAACCTGCGGGCTCCGAGGGGGGTTAGTCCTATCTCATTACTCCTAAATGTCTGTATTTAAATAATCTACAAGGAGTAATGAGGTTTTGAAGCCCATACGCCAAACACAATACTGTATGCTGCAATGAGAACCCTCTGTATCTCCTCATCCTCCAAATAATCCCACCTTTCAAAATAACGTGCCATGGCAGCCGATATACTCTACGGAGGACTTTACACCTACTAGGAGCCAAGTGTAAGAATAAGGTTGTAACTTAGGCTTACGTTGAACCATCTCAGCTGGTGCAACGCCCAAAACGTTAGTAGAGTGTAAACTCATCCTAAATGAGAAATTACGTTCAAACTAGGGCACGTTTGAACTTACACACAGCTGGTGCAACAGGCTGCAGCTCTTCTTCTTACAGTGTGGTCGTTTGGGTCACTGATCAATAAAGTGTATATAAACTGCAGTCCACGCCTGACAGTGTGACCCGTGTGTGTGGAAGCAGGCCTGAGGACCGACTGTGTGATATAAAATCTATATATTTCCAACTCATCAGAAAATCTGGGCTGTCCCTTGAACATGTTATTTTATCTCCATGCTGTTATAGGGACACGTGGAGTCCGTGAGGCAGGCTTGGGAATGGATCGTCCAATAACCAATAAATAATCAATAATCCAAGAAAACATTAAAACCATCAACAGTCGATCTAAAAGCTAATGCGCTGTTTACATCATTGCCAACATGTCCCTGAGATTACACACACACACGCACACACACCTGCTTACAGCTGAACTCAGGGGTTAATAAAGAGGCCCCATGAATGCTCTGTTAAAGGTACAGTTCAGAGTTTTTAGATGTTTGTGGATCAGACTGAAGAGAGCAGAGACCCCGTCACATGAAGATGAGCTGCTGCTGCGTCTGACCCACACCACACTGCAGCAGCAGCTCTCTAAGATATCATCCACCAGTCAAAAAAAGCAGGACCAGATTTGTTGTCTTAAAACACTTCTTACACACACACAAGACAAAAAAACAGCAAAGAGATAAGAAGTACCACTTTGTCCACACAGGGGGCGCCAAAATCAACGTCAACCCAGAGTGTGTGAGAGGAGCTTTAAACCCAACGAGGCCGGCTCTTTAAATAATGATGTGTTTGTGAGCCGGTCTTAAAGATTCATGTTTTCAGGAGGTCGAGGCTGAGAGGCTTGGGGAGAGAGGTTCCCTGAAACACGACGCTGTTTCATTCTCTGATGTCTCCTCCGTGTAGAGCCGAGGCAGCGCGGGAGAACACGCCGTTATCATGCCAACAATGATGGCGGCTGTGTGTGCGTGATGTCACATTGTTCTCCATGTGTGCTCGTTAAACACTCGTCAGCCAGAACCATTCTGTGCTGCTGTGTGTGTGTGCGTGTGTATGTGTGTGAGTGTGTGTGAATGCTTCAGCCATGTTGGCAGAATGGCACGAGACGAGCCATCGCCCATGTTATTTTTAACTACGTGTCTCCATGGAAACCGGCACATATGCAGGGAGGCAGGGGGGGATCTCCTGCTGTGCACGTGTGCAGAGAAGGACTCCTACTGCTGGTCATAGTGTGAATGGCTGTGTGTGTGTGTGTGTGTGTGTGTGTGTGTGTGTGTGTATATACATATATGCTAATTGTCTATTTATTCTTTTTATTTCGTCGATTCCTCCAATTTATGAGGAC
The DNA here is from genome assembly GCF_009762535.1 of Notolabrus celidotus. Classification (NCBI taxonomy): domain Eukaryota; kingdom Metazoa; phylum Chordata; class Actinopteri; order Labriformes; family Labridae; genus Notolabrus; species Notolabrus celidotus. Next base: position 5,231,359 of record NC_048274.1, read on the forward strand.
ACATTTTAACATGAATATGTCATAGAGACTGAGCTGTGTGTGTGTGTGTGTGTGTGGGACATGTCACATCAGAGATAGAGAGAGAGAGAGAGGGAGGGAGCGAGGGAGGGACAGAAAAGGGCTTTTAAGGCAACCAAGAAAACTAACACCTGAAGATGGGGAGAGGAGGGGGGGGTTCCTTAACCTGAAATAACTCTCTAACACGTCACCCACCAAATCTTCGCCTGCATCATCTGCTACATGCAGACCATTCAACAATCACCTTTAACTGAGAGTTATCGATCATCTGATTTCTGTTAGTACCAGCTAATGAGTTAAAATTGTTCAGTGGATGATAATGAGTTAAAAGTGTTCAGTGGATGATCATGAGTTAAAAGTGTTCAGTGGATGATAATGAGTTAAAAGTGTTCAGTGGATGATCATGAGTTAAAAGTGTTCAGTGGATGATAATGAGTTAAAAGTGTTCAGTGGTTGATCATGAGTTAAAAGTGTTCAGTGGATGATAATGAGTGAAAAGTGTTCGGTGGATGATAATGAGTTAAAAGTGTTCAGTGGATGATAATGAGTTAAAAGCGTTCAGTGGATGATAATGAGTTAAAAGTGTTCAGTAGATGATAATGAGTTAAAAGAGTTCAGTGGATGATCATGAGTTAAAAGTGTTCAGTGGATGATAATGAGTTAAAAGTGTTCAGTGGATGATAATGAGTTAAAAGTGTTCAGTGGATGATAATGAGTTAAAAGTGTTCAGTGGATGATAATCAGTTAAAAGTGTTCAGTGGGTGATAATGAATTAAAAGAGTTCAGTGGATGATAATGAGTTAAAAGTGTTCATTTGTTGATAATGAGTTTTAAGTGTTCAGTGGATGATAATGAGTTAAAATTGTTCAGTGGATGATAATGAGTTAAAAGTGTTCAGTGGTTGATAATGAGTTAAAAGTGTTCAGTGGTTGATAATGAGTTAAAAGTGTTCAGGGGATGATAATGAGTTAAAAGTGTTCAGTGGATGATCATGAGTTAAAAGTGTTCAGTGGATGATAATGAGTTAAAAGTGTTCAGTGGTTGATAATGAGTTAAAAGTGTTCAGTAGATGATAATGAGTTAAAAGAGTTCAGTGGATGATCATGAGTTAAAAGTGTTCAGTGGATGATAATGAGTTAAAAGTGTTCAGTGGATGATAATGAGTTAAAAGTGTTCAGTGGATGATAATGAGTTAAAAGTGTTCATTGGATGATCATGAGTTGAAAGTGTTCAGTGTATGATAATGAGTTAAAAGTGTTCAGTGGATGATAATGAGTTTAAAGTGTTCAGTGGTTGATAATGAGTTAAAAGTGTTCAGTGGATGATAATGAGTTAAAAGTGTTCATTTGTTGATAATGAGTTAAAAGTGTTCAGTGGATGATAATGAGTTAAAAGTGTTCAGTGGATGATAATGAGTTTAAAGTGTTCAGTGGTTGATAATGAGTTAAAAGTGTTCAGTGGATGATAATGAGTTAAAAGTGTTCATTTGTTGATAATGAGTTAAAAGCGTTCAGTGGATGATAATGAGTTAAAAGTGTTCAGTGGATGATAATGAGTTAAAAACGTCAGTGGATGATAATGAGTTAAAAGTGTTCAGTAGATGATAATGAGTTAAAAGTGTTCAGTGGATGATAATGAGTTAAAAGTGTTCAGTGGATGATAATGAGTTAAAAGTGTTCAGTGGATGATAATGAGTTAAAAGTGTTCAGTGGATGCAATAAGTTTGATCCTGCGTGTGTGACATCATCAATACTGACTCTTCATTATTGGTAATTAAAGGATCAATGAGCCCGCAGTGACTCAGATGTTCGTCAGTAGTTGGTTTGTGGGGGAGGTTTCTGCTCTGCGAGGACGTTCTTCTTTAGAAATCATCCAACAGTTATCAGCTGAGTGAACGTAGTCGTTTCTATGGAAACAACTTAAAGATTAAAGCTGTGAAGAGCGAACGCCAGAGTGATTCCCATAATGCTTTGTGCCTGGGGATCTTAGGGAGAGAGGGAGAGAGAAAGGGGAGACAGAGTGGGACACAGAAGCAGAGAAGGGTGTGTATGTGTGTGTGTGTGTGTGTGTGTGTGTGTGTGTGTGTGTGTTTGTGTGTGTGTGTGTGTGTGTGTGTGTGTGTGTGTGTGTGTGTTAGTGTGTGTGTGTGTGTGTGTGTGTGTGTGTGTGTGTGTGTGTGTGTGTGTGTGTGTGTGTAAACTCTGGAGGTGCCATGCTACAAATCCCTGCTGTATTGTGATGGATCACATGACCAAAGATACCAAACTCAGTTTTTGCAAACACACATATGAAGAATATATTTTTTGGTCTCTAAGGATGAAATCACATCACATCACAACCCCAACAAGTTGACACCAGACCCTCACCAGGAGAATCACTACTACTCAACATAATGTCCACCATGTGGGGGTCAATATTTAGGGGTGAACACATTTAGTTGTGTGTTTAAATGTTTAGTGAGCTCTCTGACTGATCCCCCAGCTGTGTTAAATACTTGATTCTGATTGGTTAAAACACCTTGACGACAGTTATTAATTCTGAAAAGACGAGGTGATGCTAGGACAGTCAAATCAATCAGAAGGACTACTTCTCATACAGTTTGTGATTTCACCTCTGCCTGTTGACAATGTGACAAAAACATTACCCTCTGATCTCATCAGTAGAAAACATGAAGGATCATTTCAATCAGGGATGCTAATCTTAAATATTTTCTTTGCAAACAAAATCCACTAATGATTAAAAAATAATATATTTTTTCTTTTCCAAAAGTTCATTTTTTTCTGAAATGATGTTGTTTTATTTTCTATAATGCATGAGAGGCCTACTGCATCACTACAGATAGAGTTGTAGTACTCGAGACAGGTCTTGGTCTTGAGACCGATCCCGAGACCGCTTATTTAAGGTGTCGGTCTTGTCTCGGAATTGAAAGCATTTTCACTCGTTCTTGCCTCGTCTCGGACTGGGTGGACTCCGTATTTTATATCAAGACAGGTCGAGACCACCACTAATGCACTCTGTGTCCCTGTCATTACTGTGATAAGAGAGGAAGCCCCCCACCCCTTTCTCAATTCATTAATTTTGTTCCCACCTGTTACGGCCGCGACTCTTGCAGTGCTGCGGTGAGTGACACACCCCCTGCACTCATGCATTAATGAATGCAGACAGAAGTCAGGAGGAGAGATTGTGTGTGCCCGTGACCAGAGATGTCTGCTAAGTCGTTTAATTAAGCAATAAACTCTCTCACAGCGCGTCAAAAGAAAGGCAATAAAGACAAAACCAAACCTTCTTTGTTGCTGTCAATCATATTTGAAGCAAACTTAAATAAAATAAACAGAAGTCTTTTATTTTGTTAACTCTAATGAAGATTTTTCATTAATATATATGGTCTTGGTCTTGTCTCGTTCTTGCCCTGCCTTGGTCTTGGTCTTGACTTGGTCTCGATCCCTAAATGTCTTGGTCTTGTCTTAGTCTCGGTGCACCCTGGTCTCGGACATGTCTTGGTCTCGGTTAGTGTGGTCTTGACTGCAACACTAGTTACAGAACACAGAGAGGTGTACAGTTTGTTTAAGAGTCATATAGAGCAAGGCTCAAACCACCGCATGGGGATCCGCTGCAACAAAAGAACTCAACAGGAAATGACTTCAGACTCAAAAGTTAAGCTAAGTTTCACCATTATAACCATAATTAACGCTCAGTACAAAGAACAGCTGAAGGACAACATGACGGGATTATTTTGATTGAATTTACTCTCAAAGGGAAGGTGATCTGTCCTCAGGTGAACTTTTTGTGGAGACATTTCACTAAATGATGAAACTGAAGCTCACTGTGGGGTCAGAGAATCTGTTAATACCGAGGTTAATCATCAGGGGACCATGAGTGAGTGATTGATTTCATATCAGACAATAAATGGCAGTTCAGATATTTGGTCTTGAATTGAAGAGTTGGACAAACCGGCGTTGTTTCTAAAGTCTCCCTGCTCAGGAAATATATCTTTGATTCACGTTCCTCCTCAGGATCACTTTGTTACTACAAAACAGGCGGACACACATGACTGTGAAGGTTTTACTATCCCCAAAACTAAGGAATACACACACACACACACACACACACACACACACACACACACACACACACACACACACACACACACACACACACCTTAACGAGCATCACTGCCTCTAATTGTCGTCTTTCCCTCACTCTCTCTCTCTGTCTCTTTTCTCCTCCATTTGCATCTTTTATTCTTTTGGATTTAATGTATGTGCCTCCTCCCCATGTCCTCCCCTCTCTCTCTCTCCATCTCTCTCTCTCTCTCTCCCTCCGTCTCCCCTCCCCCTCCCCCTGGGTGATGCCAGTGCTGTTGTCAGGCTGGAGCTGAAAGCAGCCAATCGCATGGCTCCGTGCTGAGGAGCTCTGGGGTGATGTTAGGCAGTTTCATGCTCATACGATGAGCTTTGCCAAATGTAGGTCATGCTTCTCTCTCTCTCTCTCTCTCTCTCTCTCTATTTTACACACACACACACACACACACACACACACACACACACACACACACACACACACACACACACACACACACACAAACCTCTTCACCCTGTCACAGACAGCCATAGAGAACAGATAAGGGTGTGTATTTTCTTCTCATAGGTACACACAAACACAGCAGTGCCATGATGAACACACACGTCCATCCCTCCACACACACTCGGCCTCACTCGGGGCGGGGTGGAGGTGGCACAGCTCGGAGGTGACGATGTTTGGTAACAACTGGTGGATCTGTGCCCCACACGACAGAGGACTTTAAGGAGTCAAGATTTCTCTTCTGCAGCCGATAATTTCACTGATAATGAAAAATTGATCAGAGAGAGAAATCACAGGATGAAATAAAAACAGACTTGACTGAACTCTGGCTGAACCGTCTCTTCTGCAGCACCGAGCGAGCAGGTTGTTGATGTGAACAGCAGCTATAGGAGCCAGCAGATTATATATAGACGGTAACTCAGAGACCTGAACAGAGCAGTCTGACTGGATTAACACATAATGAACTGTATGCATGGTGTGTTAAAGGTTTTTAAATCTGGGAGCTGAAGTTATCCAGGAGTCATAAGAGCACATTTCCTGCTGAACCCCACCCAGTGATTGTTGAATCATTAATCACACTCTGCTCTGTGGGCTCAACATCTATAACTCTAAATATAAACTCAAATAATCCTCCTCTTCATGTCACTTCACACCTCAAAGAGAACAATGGCTGATGCACCTTTCATGATCCCAACTAAGGCCATGCAGCTGTTATACTCAGCGTTCTAAAGAGTCTCCACTTCCTGTAGTGTGATGTTATTTTTCAGAGCAGCTCTTGTGATGAAGGCTTCCTACATTTGGGAGACAGATTGGGGAACGCCTCTTTGCATTCGAGCGAGCATATAAGAAGAATACTTGATTTATGGTGAGTTTGATGCTGAGGGATTAAACTGTTGTGAGTGTCCTGACCTCAACCTCTCTGAGATGGGATCTTTAAAAGAGGCCCAGGACTCTGCCGAACACAGAGGAAACCTTAATGATGCTGAAGGGAAGCTAATCACTGAGGCTACATCTTTGTGGAAAGGCTAACTTACAACCAACATGAAGCTGGATATTATTTGTACTCATATGTAATGATATCTATAAATATGATAATATAATATATTTATATACATAATAAATATGTTTATATACATTTATTTATATATATGATATAATAATATATATGTAAATGTATAATATATATACATATTATACATACATACAATAATATATATGTATTATAATAATGAATATGTCTATATATATTTATGTATATATATAAAATAATAATATACATGTAAATGTATAATATACATACATATTATACATATATAAAATTATATATATGTTTATATAATAATGACTATGTTTCTATATATTTATGTATATATATAAACTAATAATATATATACATAAATACATTTTTGTATATATATATATGTACAGTAAATAATGTAATATATCCATATCTATGTAAGTTGTGTCTTTAAAGCCTGGCACACATGAAAAGATAACAGGTTTTGAAAATGTGAGCGAGCAGCAAGATGGCCACCACAGGACGCCACACACTAACGGATGCTTTCCAACAACAACCAGAGTCCTGAATCTCAAACTGGAAATCTCAGGCGGTCACGTGAACACACGGCGGCTAACCGGATGGTTGTCATGTCAGACATTGCTAGCTGCTTAGCTAGCCGGTTCTCCTGTTGAGGTGAAGGAGATGAAGTGAGGAAGGAATGAGAGTGTGAGAGAAGAAGAAATAGAGCTTCATTTATCTCCTAATGTTGACTCAATGTAAGGAAACCTTTTCATCTGAGACACACGGCAGAGTTTAAAGCTCTAACAGGTAAATATGAACACCTGATCATTTATAACACAACCTGTCCACTAGCTGCGCCCTACACGCCCGGCCCTGCACGCCGCACTCTGCACGCATCGCCCTGCACGCATCGCCCTGCACACATCGCCCTGCACACAACGCCCTACACGCAGCGCCATACATGCAGTGCCCTACACGCAGCGCCCTACACGCAGCGCCCTACACGCAACGCTCTGCACGCTGGAACCCTCCCTTCTCCATACTGCTGTGCTGTACGAATGAGCTTTACACCACGAGCTGCTGACAAATACGCAGTCTCTCCTAACACACACACACACACACACACACACACACACACACAAAGCTCCTCCTCAGAGAGAGAATCATTTCTACTTCCCTGGGTTGCCACTGCTAGGTTGACCTATTTTTGTCCAGACCTCTCTCTCTCTGACTCTCTCTCTCCCTTCCTCTCTCTTCTTTCTCTCTCTCTTCCTCTCTCTCTCTTTGTCTCTCACTCTCTCTCTCTCTCTCTCTCTCACTCCAGCCCCATAATTCACCCTGCTTAATAATTCACTACAGCATTATAAGCCTGTACTCTCCTAAATGACGGCTCAGGAAAACAACAACAACAGTTTGTACAGATGTGTTTTCAGAGCCACAGAAACAGAATAACATGTGTCTATATATATATATGTGTGTGTGTGTGTATATCTATATATGTGTATTTATATTGATATATGTATGTATATAATAAACAGCTGGTGAAGATTTAAAGGCTGATCGTGTTGCAGCGGTCTGACAGTGAAGGTTTCAGGGGATGAGGCGTCCTGGATCTGAGAGAGTCAGCAGGTGATTTAAATTCATCACATGACGTGAATCACTTTTTGGAGGACAACAGGAAGCGAGCGTAGACGGAGCAGGGATAATGGAGCTGGTTGTTGGGTGTTATTGTGAAAGCGCAGATTATTTGCAAGTCTATGCACAGACTCGCTCCGCCTGATGTGATTGGACGGCCGGATTGGGCAGGGAACCAATGAGGGCACCAGGAGGAAGAGAGCAGGCACAGAGAGTACTCTCGCTGATGCTGGGCACACCCTGCAGCCCTGTGAGTGTGAGCGTGTGTGTGTGTGTGTGTGTGTGTCCAGGCCTATAAAATGAGTGTGTGTGCTTAGTTTGTGGTGATTTATAGATTCTGTGTGCATGTTTGAAAGAGGAGAAAAAACTCCTGCTCCTTCTTTTCTTTACCTCCACCCTGCTCCCTGGTTTTACTCCTCCTCTCTGATGCAGAACAAAGACAACATGTGAATTTATTCTGTACATTAGAAGATGATTCGCTCCGGCCTGTGAACCTGTGATCCTCTGATGCTGCTGTTTGTGTTTCCTTCTTTCAGATCTGAGAGTTTGTGTTGAAGCTGTAGATCCAAGTGTGAGGGCAAAGGTGGGAAAGATAACATCTTTAATGAATCATGTTAGAGGAGAAGTTTGACATCCACGTCTCTCTGTGGCTGATTCCACTCCTACCAGAGATCTCTGTGAGCATTAGCAGCAGAGAGATAAACACAGTGAAGAGCTGGTTAGAAACCTCAGCAGGAACATTAAAGATGAACACTGAGGTCCATCTGAGGTTTCTTCTGCGCCTTCTGACCTGCTGTGATTCTTTAAACCACACAAACCTCTCCAAGCTAACGCTAACACGTAGCCTTCGTGCTCTCACATAGGCTGGTATTTCTCAAAGCGTAGATGTTGAGTCAGTTCAGTCCTTCGTACACGAAATTAGAGGCTTTCAGAACCGCCTCCCATCTTGAAGATGTTTTTAACTCAGATTTCTGTGTTTTTGTGTGAACAGCAAAAATTAAAGTTTTGTAAGACGCTGAAGTCTTCACCTCGGCGCTCGTTTTAATTTTATGTTTGCAGATAAATCTGTCTTCATCATCGTACGGCTACAAGGAAATAAATATATCAAGCTCAAAGGTTTAAATTCATCACTCCATACGCAGCTTTAAGAGCTCTGTTCACAATCACCACTCGCTAAAGAAGCAAGCGGCGTGCAATCTTCTTCTACAGTGATTGACATGATGGACTGATTACACATTATCGCCCCCTGCTGGCCTGATATGCTCATGAGAAAGATCTAGACCGCGTATGCTTTAAAACACTCTTTGTGTACGAAATGGACCTCCTAACTAAATTTAAATCACACACACGCACGCACGCACGCACGCACGCACGTACGCACACACACACAAACACACACACACACACACACACACACACACACACACACACACACACACACACACATACAACCTGTTAGTTTCCTCTGAAAGTATTTATGGTAGTGAGAGTGTGTCGGACAGGAGATCTTGCTCTGACCTTATCAGGGCTTGAATGTCCTGAAGTAATGAAGAAAGCGTCTCAGAGGTTCATGAGAGAGAGGGGTTCAGCAGTGAGAGGGGCTCATGGAGTGAGAGGGGTACAGGAGTTAAATGGGTTCGTGGAGTGAGAGGGGCTCAGGAGGGGGAGGGGTTCAGGAGCCAGAGGGGTTCAGGAGTAAGAGGGGTTCAGAAGTGAGATTGTTCAGGAGTGAGAGGGACTCAGGAGTGAGAGGGGTTCAAGAATGAGAGGGGTTCAGGAGTGAGAGGTGCTCATGGAGTGAGAGGGGTTCAAGAGTGACAGGGGTTCAAGAGTGAGAGGGTTCAGGAGTGAGAGTGGTTGAGGCGTGAGAGCAGTTCAGGCGTGAGAGGGTCTCATGGAGTGAGAGGGGATCAGGAGTGAGAGGGGTTCAGGAGTGAGAGGGGTTCAGGAGTGAGAGGGTCTCATGGAGTGAGAGTGGTTCAGGCGTGAGAGGGTCTCATGGAGTGAGAGGGGTTCAGGAGTGAGAGGGTCTCATGGAGTGAGAGGGGCTCAGGAGTGAGAGGGGTTTAAGAGTAAGAGGGGTTCGTGGAGTGAGAGGGGTTCAAGAATGAGAGTAGTTCAGGCGTGAGAGGGTCTCATGGAATGAGAGGGGTTCAGGAGTGAGAGGGGTTCAGGAGTGAGAGGGGTTCAGGAGTGAGAGGGTCTCATGGAGTGAGAGGGGTTCAGGCGTGAGAGGGTCTCATGGAGTGAGAGGGGTTCAGGAGTGAGAGGGTCTCATGGAGTGAGAGGGGTTCAGGAGTGAGAGGGTCTCATGGAGTGAGAGGGGCTCAGGAGTGAGAGGGGTTTAAGAGTAAGAGGGGTTCGTGGAGTGAGAGGGTTTCAAGAATGAGAGTGGTTCAGGAGTGAGGGGTTCAAGAGTGAGAGGGGCTGAGGAGTGAGAGGGGTTCAAGAGTGAGAGGGATTCAGAAGTGAGAGGGGTTTATGAGACAGAGGGGTACAGGACTGAGACTGTTCAGGAGTAAGAGGGGTTCAGAAGTGAGACTGTTCAGGAGTGAGAGGAGTTCAAGAGTGAGAGGGGTTCAGGAGTGACAGGTGCTAATGGAGTGAGAGGGGTTCATGAGTGACAGGGGTTCAAGAGTGAGAGGGTTCAGGAGTGAGAATGGTTCAGGCGTGAGAGGGTCTCATGGAGTGAGAGAGATTCGTGGAGTGAGAGGGGTTCAAGAGTGAGAGTGGTTCAGGAGTGAGAGGGGTTTAAGAGTGAGAGGGGCTCAGGAGTGAGGGGGGTTCATGAGACAGAGGGGCACAGGACTGAGACTGTTCAGGAGTGAGAGGGGTTAAGGAGTGAGAGGGGTTTAAGAGTAAGGGGTTCAGGAGTGAGAGGGGTTCAGGAGTGAGAGGTGCTCATGGAGTGAGAGGGGTTCAGGAGTGAGAGGGGTTCATGGAGTGAGAGGGGTTCAGGAGAGAGATTGGTTCAGGAGTGATAAGGGGTGAGAGGGGGTAAGGAATTAGGGGAGCAAAGTTTATTAAGGGTCTGTGATTTCTCACAGTGTTTACAGGTCGTCTTCAGATAAAACTAATTGAGCAGTTTGGTGTTGGGAGGAGGATTTTGGGAGGAGGGCCTCGTGGATAATCGCCCCCTGAATCTACTGAGGGACTGTGACAGCTTTGAAGGAATTGGAGATCCAAACACCGATTTTAAACCCCAGCAGGGGATTTGACTTGCATTTAATCTGCACAGAGTTCAGCTGGATGTCAGGGGGAGTGAAATGTGTGTGTCCATGTGAGAGTATTCATAATGTTGAGGAATTAATCTGGCTGCTACAAGGGGTCATAACACAGCTTTGAGAGTCTACAAGAGTTTAACCAGACAATCTCAGGGTTCGTCTGTGGCTCTTTAAAGACTTCTTCTCCTCCATGAACCGTTCACTTTGAGAGATGAGTGTGGTCCTCGTTGGTTTGGTCCTTCTTGGTTTGGTCCCTTTAGGAGTCCAGAGAGTTTACAGTGTTTATAGATCCTGGGAAATAATTCTGCATACAAGGACACGCTGTATAAAGCTTTCTGTTGATGTTGAATTAAAGACTGAAACCTAAAAAAGAAATTCTGTGAATGTATGCCCTGTGTGAACATGAGCATTGACTAGAGTAGGAACGTACGTCTCACCCAGCCGTGGTTATCGTAGACGCACAATTGTAAACAGTTCAGAGTTGAAGTTGTGTCAGGTCTTCAGTCTGATCGAGCCGTCAGGTATTAAATGTCTTAAACTCAGTGTGGCCTTCACGGTGTCTCCTTCTGTTCTTGGTGTTTAACTGAAGCCGCTGAAAGAGGAGACGGACTTCAGATGTATTAAGAGAAGCAGGCAGAGTGTTTCCTCTGACAGTACTGATGTAGTTACAGCTTGAGAGCTTTAAGAAGCAGACGGATGGAGTTACACCTCTGAAGAGCTCATCAGACATCAGGTTTCTGTTTGAGCTGAATGCTTCTGATCAGAGATCCTGAGGATACAGAGAATCATCTACGGACAATTAATGCAGAGCTGAACTCTGATTCGTTACTCAAACTCAAAACATTCGTCTCACTCCTCAATCTCTCGTTCTCTCATGAGCTCATCCCCCGACAAGTGTTTTTCAAACATGTCTCCACAGCGTGAAGTTTCCCTGTTGGACGAGGGGAAAGATGAGTCCCGTAAACACACGCCGTGAAGGCCTCGTTGTGATGTTTTCAACACGATGGAAACAACAAGAGGAAACAGAGACGTCTGCTGATGACGGTTTTTATGTTTATATCGAGGCTTGTGAGAGGAACGTTACGTGTTGTTCTCGAGGTTCTCCTCGGACACATGATAGAAACATCATCACGCTCTGCTCGCTCGCCAGGTGTGAGCCTTTCTAAACGTTTCATGTTCTCACAGCTCACCCCGACTACACGTGGAAATGAAGCAGATAAAGTCAGGAAGAACATTCAGGGAGAAGGTTCAGGTAAAACGTTCAGGTAGCAAATTCTGGGAGAACATTCTGGGTGAACATTCTGGGAGAATGTTCAGGTAGAACATTCTGGGAGAACATTCAGAGAGAATGTTCAGGTAGAACATTAATAGAGAACCTTCAGGGAGAACATTCAGGGAAAATGTTCAGAGAAAAACTTCAGGGAGAATGTTCTGTGAGAACATTCAGGTAGAATATTCTGGGAGAACATTCAGGGAGAACATTCTGGCAGAACATTCTGGGAGAACATTCAGGTAGAACATTCAGGGAGAATGTGCAGATAGAACATACTGGGAGAACACGCAGGACGTTCTACCTGAATGTTCTACCTGAACATTCTACCTGAATGTTCTCCATTAATGTTCTACCTGAATGTAGAACATTAATGGAGAACATTCAGGTAGAACGTTCAGTTAGAACATTCAGGTAGAACATTCAGGGAGAGCATTCTGTGAGAACATTCAGGTAGAACAGTCATGGAGAATGTTCAGAGAGAACCTTCAGGGAGAATGTTCAGGTATAACATTCTGTGAAAACATTAAGGGAGAACGTTCAGGGAGAACATTCAGGTAGAATATTCTGGGAGAACGTTCTGGTAGAACATTCAGGGAGAACATTCAGGTAGATTATTAAGGGAGAACGTTCAGAGAGAACATTCAGAGAGAACATTCAGGCTGCTTCTGTGAGAACGTGTGGCCTGCCCTGAGGATTTGAGGGTGTTTGTGAGTTTTGTTCTTTCAGGAGAACAGATGAGATGAAGCTGGAACAGAAGTTTAAGTGATTCTCAAAGATAAATGTTTTATTGTCTGAACGTCTTTGAGCTGAAGAACGTGCGTTTAATGTTTCCTTTCATTAAAGAGACGACGGCAAGAGAACGGTCTTTACGTTTCCATGGTGACTCAGACTGTGATGATGATGAAGATGATGATGATGATGATGATGAGGGTGACGGTGATGATGATGATGATGATGATGATGATGATGATGGTAATGGGGTTAGGGTTACTCAGAGAGAGATGAAGAGATTTCAGTTTTGAAATCAAAGTTTCTTTCTATGTTCTTAAAGTCGTCTTCAGAGTGGGGATCTGCGACACAGCGGCTTTATACGGCTCGGTAACCAGCTCTAAAGTCAATCCTTCTCTCAATCCTCCTTCTCCAACCAAAGGACGCCGCGTAATGAGATCAGTGTCAGCCCGATCCAATCTATCTGTTTACTGAGGAGCTCAGCTCAGCGTCTTTACTGTCTAAATCTGTTCAGAGGCTTTGAACCCACAGCTCGTAGCTTTAACATCCTCACTCCAAACATTAGGAACCGTGAGAGGACAAAGCTTGTTGTACCTCCTCGTCCATAGACTTTAACTGACGTGAGAAATACATGAAGTGAATCCTCCTCACCGCAGCTCACATGCTCACTTTATTCTTTCTTTCAGGTAATACGGGGGTCAAGGGTCACAGTGAGCTGAGCGGGCTCCACGTGTCCTCTCTCTGTGGAGTCTGACAACGCAGATCATAAGAAGCTTTCACCTCTTTAGCGGGAGATACTTCAGATAGTTTCAGGATCATCAAACTGACGTGAAATCAGAGAGAAGTCCTCTGTCATTAACTGTACACTCATTTATTGTATTTACAAAAATCATAAACACAGAAGAGAGTTTGATTCATGGATACGTCTCGTTCGTATGATACTTTAGTGCTTCAGGTCCTCAGAGAGAGATAAACGCAGCGTGGTTAAAACCTGCTCTGGTTAAACTGAATGAAGCATCCTCTCTGAGCCTCTTTAAATTATTATTTGAATAATCCTGAAGTTTAAAATCGTATTCATCAACTTCTTTATCAGCGTCTGTGCTGATGGATGAAGACTTCATGAATCAGTGAGGATTAAAGTCTTTACCTGACTTCACCTCCTCGTCAGGGACTTTCCCCGGGGTCAGATCCAGCATAACACAGTATCAATATATATATATGTATCAATAATCACTGCAGTCATCAATATTCATCTGAAACAGGAGCTGAATAAGGGGAATTCGAGATTAACAGTCCTTAGGACTGAACGCCATCAGACAGATCCCATCAACAACACCAGTTCAGAGACACACGTGAAGGAGACATGAAGGAGCTGTGGAGGAGAATTTTAGGAGACGTGAAGGAGACGTGAAGGAGACATGATGGAGAAGTGTAGGAGAAGTGAAGGAGACGTGAAGGAGACGTGTAGGAGATGTGAGGGAGACATGTAGGAGACATGTAGGAGACGTGAAAGAGACATGAAGGAAAGGTGCAGGAGACGTGCAGGAGATGCCTAGGAGACGTGAAAGACACATGCAGGAGACGTGATGGAGACATGCAGGAGACTTGATGAGACGTGAGGAAGACGTGTAGGAGACATGAAGGAGACGTAACGGAGACGTGAAGGAGACATGTAGGAGACATGTAGGAGATGTGAAGGAGACATGTAGGAGACATGTAGGAGACATGAAGGAGACATGAAGGAAAGGTGCAGGAGACGTGCAGGAGATGCCTAGGAGACGTGAAGGGCACTTGCAGGAGATGTGATGGAGACATGCAGGAGACTTGATGAGACGTGAGGAAGACGTGTAGGAGACATGAAGGAGACGTAACGGAGACGTGAAGGAGACATGTAGGAGATGTGAAGGAGACATGCAGGAGACGTGAAGGAGACGTGTAGGCGACGTGTAGGAGACGTGGAGGAGACGTGGAGGAGACGTGAAGGAGACATGAAGGAGACGTGTAGGAGACGTGAAGGAGACATGTAGGAGATGTGAAGGAGACATGCAGGAGACGTGAAGGAGACGTGTAGGGGACGTGGAGGAGACGTGGAGGAGACGTGAAGGAGACATGAAGGAGACGTGTAGGAGACGTGTAGGAGACGTGAAGGAGACATGCAGGAGAGGTGGTGGTTCTGTGGCAAGCGGCTTGGTGTGTGTGTGTGGATTCTTGTAGATGAGTGAATATGTGTATGCAGAGAGGAGATTCTGTGGCGTCCTGACGGGACACAGCACAACAGAAAAGAGCCGGACTGACCCTGAGTCTGAGACTCAGCAGAACGTCACTCGACTCCTTCCTGAGTCTAGATGTTCTCCAGTCTCTCCTGCAGCCTCAGCGCTGAGCGTGAGACCAGCACTGAAGTGCCTGAGCCACATTAACATGCAGAAGCTGTTTCCATGTGTGATAATGAGCGCTGTGATTGTGTGAGATCAGTGCTATCAGGGCTGTGACCACGCTGCAGCGATAAACATCAGATGGTGTAAACGCGGCGCACAAAGGTTCAGCCGGGGCCGTATCATCCTCAGGATCACTGATCCACAGCAAACATATGGCTGCGCTTTAACACGCAGGGCTTACAGCACGGTCTGCACAGGAAGCCGAGTCTGTCAGAGTCACAGCTTCATGTCCTCTGAAATATCAGGACTTTCTTTAAAGTGTTCACAGGCTGAGTCTGAGTCCACTCACTGCTGCAGAAGCTTTCATTAAGTCTCTCCAATGCACACGTTTATGAAATAAGATCTACGAAGTGAGCTGGACCAGGTTCCATAAACTAACACGCTAACAGCTCTGTGACGAGTCGACCTCACAGAGGAGTCTGAACCTCGGTCAGTCAGGAGAGCATCTTTACACGCGTTCAGATAAAAGATCTGAAATCAACATCCTGGATCATTTAACTCCTCATGTGGATCAGTCTTTACTCATGAGCGCTGAGAGAACAGGATTTTAATGCTTCACTCTTTGAATAACTTTATAAAGTTGATAAACTCTCCTTATTCTCCTGAATGATAAAGTTCACTGAAGATGAAAACAGTCTGCTGTGATGACTGTGACCACGCTGAAGGTGACGCAGCATGGCGGAGAGACGAGGAGTCTGATTCAGCACCGATACAGAGAAATAATACGGACTGTGACTTTAATATGGGAGGCTATTAATCTGCTATCACGTCATCTGTAGGGACTCGGCCTCAGTGGAGTAATCTGATGGGTAACACACACACACACACACACACGCACGCACAGGGAAGTCCTCGGTAAGTCACACATTGGTTAATTGTAATTTGAATCCTCTGTAATTATTCGACTGTGTGATAATTACTCGATGGTAGAACGGGAGCAGAATCAGGATGCTGTAATTATTTTTACATACTGGAGCGTCAGCGCACTGAAACTTTGGATCAACATCTCGTCCACGGACACATTTCTCTCTCAGTCCTGAAGCTGCGTTTATACAGAGAACGTCACCCATCTGTATCTGAAGCATTTAGCCTCCTCGCTAACCGCCCGCCTGTCAGTTGAGTTAGCCACGCCCCTAAGTATGCAAAACTCAAGTATCTTCCAATCACAGAGTTCATGATGAATGACCTCGTACAGAGAGATGCAGAGACGAACGGTCCAGACCTGACCCTGTTTATTTCTGATGTCACTTTTTGAATGGGTGTGTATGTGGTCCCTGCTGTTTCAGGAGACTGCCTTTAGTGGACGCTCCAGGAACTGCACTTAATAACACTTCTGCATCGGCTTCATTTCTCACAGCCTCTCTTTCCTCTCCTCCTCCCCTCCTCCTCTCCTCCTCTCCTCCTCTCATCCTTCTCCTCTGTCCTCTCCTCTCCTTTCTCCTCCTCCTCTCCTCTACTCTGCTATTCTCTCCTCCTCTCCTATCTGTAACAGCTGTGTTAGCCTGCAGCATTAAGCTAACGTATCTCTGGTCTGTGATGCAGAGGTGGATTCGTTGACTTGTGGACTCAGGGTGCATGTGGTTCTCAGAGATGGTACTGTGCGGCGTTGAGGTCTCTCTGAACTGTTGTTTCTCTGTCAGAGGATCCTGATCCAGCTCCTGTTAGAGGATGTAGATGAGTGTGTGTGCAGTAAACGTGTGTGTGTGTGTGTGTGTGTGCTGCAGAGGAAAGTGTCTGGCTCTCTGATTGGATGGATAGTGACAGATATAGGGTTAATTAGTGGCGCCCTGGCCGGGCTGTCCTCACCTCTCAGCAGCTCGCTGTGAAATTGGATTAATTTAATACTTGGCCGTGGAATCCGACCCGTCCTGCGTTTCTTTAATGAGCGGTGATCTGTTTCCAGTTTGTGGAGAACATGCTCGTGTTTAATCTGCACATGCGTCCGTGTTGTAGGAGTCTGCAGAGCTGGCTCCACGTCTCTTTAACATGAGCATGTTGACTTCTGCAGGGTTTCCTGTAGTCCAATTAGCCCGGCTGTTCTTTACAGCGTGCTAAGGTTCTTACAGAGACAATCTGTTTTGGAAGGACTCCTTAAGAAGCCTCTCAGTCCTTAAAACAAGCAGCCTCTAAGCTTTCCAAGACTCCATCTGTTTCCATCTCATGCTGGTAGTTCACTAAGTCCAGCTCCTCTGATGGAAATCATCTAAACATGCTTTGGCCCTAAATCCCTCTGTGATACTTGTAATCTCTGCTGTCCACACTCTGAACCTGCTGCTCACAACAGTATTGATAGAATTGGCTTCCCTTCCTATTTTTGTCATCTGCTAATACAGGAGGGACAGCTCGGGTCAGTCCTGCTATAGGCTGGTATTAACAGCTGATCAGGAGAAATAATCAAATCTCCAGAAACCTGTGGGTCCAGGTCCAGGTCTGAATGTGACTGAGATAATCTGGCTTAAGTTCAAGGAGTTCTTAAAAAGGACTTTAAAAACTCTGATGGTGATATCTCTGTGAACACCACGCGTCTGAAGATTAACAGAGCGCTCCTTCTTTCAGCTCGCTCATCAGGAGCGCCACGTTTCACTTCCCAACACGCCGACTCTCTGCCAGCAGAGCCCGGAAAGTACCAACACTGTGAGAGAGAGAGAGAGAGAGAGAGAGAGAGAGAGAGAGAGAGAGAGAGAGAGAGAGAGAGAGAGAGAGAGAGAGAGAGAGAGAGAGAGAGAGAGTCTGTCTGTCCCTTCTTCAGAAGTTTGGCCCTCAAACTTGGTAAATCTTTCTCAGATAAACATTCAGGAGAAATAAATAAAATAAAAGCTTTAAAATGATCAGACGTCTGTTTGGAGTCTGAACCTTGAATCACTGAAATACTCTGAATAGACTGAAGATGCTCATGAGTCTGTTCAGAGACCCGTCTGCAGGATTCAGAACTTTGTTCACAGACAGAGAAACGGACACGAAGCAAAGAGGACTCAGCACAGAGCCAGACCCGATGAAATGTCTGTTTCCTCATCATCCAATCAGATGTTTGAGGCGATCATTGATGGCCATTTAAACTTTAACATCTTTAGTAAACTGAGCAGTGAGCACGGAGCGACATGAACCTGAGACTCAGGAGGACATTGGAGCACAGAGATGATCTTTATTCGACACTTCATGCTGTCGCTGACACTCCTCCTTCCTCTCCATCACTCTATTCTTCAGTCTTTCTTTGTCCTCCTCAGCCTGAACACACTCATTTAAACCCGCTCTGTTCATTCTCAGGTCAAACACACACACACACACACAAACACACACACAGGCACACACACAGAGACACATCAATCTCTGTGTCCTTTAAAGTCTGCTTCTCAAAGTTCCCATAGCTCATGGACTTTTTATTGTTTTCTGATATCAAGACTCTGAAACCCAAAGTGCTCCATTATTACAAAACTTTAACTGGATTATAAAATACAATCAAATCAAATTAAATCAAATCAAATTAAATTGAACTGTTTTTAACACGCACTGCAGAGACTCTGAATCTGTTTTGTTTTTCTAGTAAAAAATATTTTATTGGACTTTTTGTATTTTTTAAAATACGATGAAAATAAGATCTGAAATAATCTGCCAGCTGGTTTAGAAAAATGTACTTATGTTTCTGAACTTTAGGAAAACATTTCTCTGACCATGTTGGAAGATTTTAATTTGTCTTAAAATCTTGAGATGAGGCGCTTTTCTAAACTTTGTTCAGTTTTTTCAGAGGTGGTGTGAAAAAAGTTTTATTAGAAGTGTCATCTTTAGAATCAGCTCATGTGGTGTCCCGTAAACACAAACCAAATGCTGTTTATGTCAACCTCATGAAGAACATTTATGTCTGTGCGTCCTCACATGTCTTCACTCTGAGTCTACGGAGACTTCAGAGTCCGCTGTTACATAATACTACACAACACTTACTCATAATACAGCTCTGAACACTGTGCTATGTCCTGGAGTCACTACACACACACACACACACACACACACACACACACACACACACACACACACACACACACACACACACACACACACACACACACACTCTGACCCAGAGAGATGCTGAGTACGAGCATTTTTTGGTCCCCGGCCATCTGTCAAAGGTTTTTGGGGAATGGTGATGATGATGGGGTCTGCAGACAGACATGACAGCCGCTCAGGACAGTTCAGTTTAGCATGTCACAGGAGGCTGGCACACACACACACAGACAAACACACATACACATGCACATACACACGGACGGACACATGCATCAGTGAGGCTTTTATGCATGGACAGACATATTGGATCCACAAAGTCACAAAAAGGAGCAACACTCTGAGCTGCAGTTTCAGCAGAGGATGCTCCTCAGGGTCCCAAATATATGAAATAAAAATTGAAGCTCTGTTTGCATGGAGAGCGGGTTTAAACTGTTACTGAGAGAAGCTGAGCGTTGAACCTTCCTGAGCAATATCGTCCTGTTAGTGTTGGTGAAGGTTAGTTTATCTTCTGATAACAGACACGTCTGAGTACGTCTGTTGGATCTAAACCTCAAAACTGACTCATCTGTCCTGTAAATTAAAACTTCAACATGTTACTTTGGAAAAGGAACTCAATGTTTTTATATCTGATCAATATTATAAAAAAGCCGTCTTTACGAACAGTGTTTAAAATGTTCAAACTCTGGATCTGTAGGACATAAACATCTTAATATAAAATACAGCCTCATTTATAAAGAAATATAATAAATATTAAACATAAAGAGCTCCTCATACATGTTGGTGTATTCATCCAGTCTGCAGATGTGAGAAGAATCTGCTGTTCTTTAGACAAACTTTTCCTCCTGCAGGAGAAAAACCAAACTCTTTGTTTCTCATCCCTCTGCTTTAAATACAACACAAACAACAGCAACAAAAACAACACTAGCAACAACACCAACACCAACAACACTAGCAACATCATCATCATCAACAACAACAACAACGACAACAGCAACAACATCATCAATAAGAGCAATAACAGCAACAAAAATGACACCAACAATAACAACAACATCATCAACAACACCAACAACAATGACAACACCAACAATAACAACACCGACATCAATAACAACAACAACAACACCAAAATAACCAACATCACCAACAACGACACCAACAACCACAACAACAATGAGAAACAACAACAACAACACCAATACCATCAACAAGTACAACACAACAACAACATCATCAACAACACCAACAAGGTCAACAACAACAGCAACATCAACAACAACAATAACATCAACAATTTTATTTTAGTTTTTAGTATTTTATTTATAATCATGCCTTTTATAATTTTACCATTGCTGTTGTTTTCTGTGAAGCACTTTGGGCTGCATGTTTATTATGTATGAAAGGTGCTATATAAATAAAGTTGAGTTGAGTTGATTTGAGTTGAGACAACACCAACAACAACAACAACATCAACAACAACACCAACCACAACACCAACCACAACATCAACAACAACAAAGCCAACTAAGCCAACAAAGCTAGAGGCCAGCGAGCGAGGCAGACATCAAGCTCGAGTGCTGTGATGAACACACCAACAACTTCTGCATGCATGTTTTATAGCAGCAGCATCAGATACAGAGCCAGAGCCAGAGACATGGACAGAGAGAGAGAGAGAGAGAGAGAGAGAGAGAGAGAGAGAGAGAGAGAGAGGGAGGGAGAGTCGGGGACACTTAAAGCAGAATTTCAAATGAACACATGAGAGACAGAAGAAGGGGCTCCCCTTGATTCACCGGGTCGTGTGTGTGAGATGCCCTCCAGTGTGTGTCTGTGTGCTTTGAGTTAGCTAGTGTTAGAGTTAGCTTTGTTTACCTGTGTGTGTGTGTGTGTGTGTGTGTGTGTGTGTGTGTGTGTGTGTGTGTGTGTGTGTGTGTGTGTGTGTGCATGCATGAGTTTGTGTGTGTGTATGATTTTCTGTGTGCTAGTGTGTGCATGAGCGTGTGTGTGTACGTGCATGAGTCTGTGTGTGTGTGTGTGTGTGTGTGTGTGTGTGTGTGTGTGTGTGTGTGTGTGTGTGTGTGTGCATGAGTGTGTGTAAGGAGAGCTGGGTGCTTCGTTGCACTCACAGCAATAACAAAGTGTGTGACCATGTGAGTTTACATCACCACACACACGATGTCATCACGTCCTCCGTGACCTCTCTACATGTCATGAGTGTTTCCATGGTAACATACGTGTCCATATGCAGACGGCGTGCCGTGATGAAGTTATCATGACTTAAACAGAAACATCAGAGAGGACAGAAAGAGACTTCAACACGTTTATAAAATAACCTGAACCCTCGTCTGTCCGTCCTCGCTGAGGGAGGAGCCTCCTCTGAAACACGTCCACACATTAAAACACTGAAGCTGTCCTGTTCAGCTCACACAGATCAGTGTGTGTCAGGGCTGCTGATTGGCTGACCGCCCAAATGAATGAAAGCTCTCTTTAAACCTTGTTTCAGACTAAAGGTTCAGGGTTGTGACTTAGTTCTGAAAGTGTTCATCTCACGGGTCTGCAGCTCCATCTCTCACAATCACTCGGTGTAGAAACAGAAACTCTAAACATGTTATTAATAAAAAGTTACTCATATTTATTGTGATAAACTTTTCTTCATGTTTTACTGAGAGAGGTCCCTGTGCTGTCTGTCACATGTCTCTCCATCGCTCGGTGGCATCGATCATTCATGAGAGAGGCTCCTGATAAAGAGTATTCTGAGACTTAATGCTCAGTATCACAGAAACAAAACATAAAATCCTTGAAGACGACATCACAGACACGTAATTAAACAGAACATACCTCTGCAGCTGCAGCTCAGCCTACAGACACACTGAGGAACAGATCTCCTCACAAACACCATACAGTCTGCAGCTCAGCCTAAAAACACAATGAGGAACAGACCTCCTCTCTAACACTATCCAGTCTGCAGCTCAGCCTACAGACACACTGAGGAACAGACCTCCTCACTAACACTATCCAGTCTGCAGCTCAGCCTACAGACACACTGAGGAACAGACCTCCTCACTAACACTATCCAGTTTGCAGCTCAGCCTACAGACACACTGAGGAACAGACCTCCTAACTAACACTATCCAGTTTGCAGCTCAGCCTACAGACACACTGAGGAACAGACCTCCTCACTAACACCATCCAGCCTGCAGCTCAGCCTACAGACACACTGAGGAACAGACCTCCTTACTAACAATATCCAGTCTGCAGCTCAGCCTACAGACACACTGAGGAACAGACCTCCTCACTAACAATATCCAGTCTGCAGCTCAGCCTACAGACACACTGAGGAACAGACCTCCTCACTAACACCATCCAGCCTGCAGCTCAGCCTATAGACACACTGAGGAACAGACCTCCTTACTAACACCTTCCAGCCTGCAGCTCAGCCTCCATACACACTGAGGAACAGACCTCCTCACTAACGCCTTCCAGCCTGCAGCTCAGCCTACAGACACACTGAGGAACAGACCTCCTTACTAACACCTTCCAGTCTGCAGCTCAGCCTACAGACACACTGAGGAACAGACCTCCTCACTAACACTATCCAGTTTGCAGCTCAGCCTACAGACACACTGAGGAACAGACCTCCTAACTAACACTATCCAGTTTGCAGCTCAGCCTACAGACACACTGAGGAACAGACCTCCTCACTAACACCATCCAGCCTGCAACTCAGCCTACAGACACACTGAGGAACAGACCTCCTCACTAACACTATCCAGTCTGCAGCTCAGCCTACAGACACACTGAGGAACAGACCTCCTAACTAACACTTTCCAGTTTGCAGCTCAGCCTACAGACACACTGAGGAACAGACCTCCTCACTAACACCATCCAGCCTGCAACTCAGCCTACAGACACACTGAGGAACAGACCTCCTGACTAACACTATCCAGTCTGCAGCTCAGCCTACAGACACACTGAGGAACAGACCTCCTCACTAACACTATCCAGTCTGCAGCTCAGCCTACAGACACACTGAGGAACAGACCTCCTCACTAACACCATCCAGCCTGCAGCTCAGCCTACAGACACACTGAGGAACAGACCTCCTCACTAACACCTTCCAGTCTGCAGCTCAGCCTACAGACACACTGAGGAACAGACCTCCTCACTAACACCATCCAGTCTGCAGCTCAGCCTACAGACACACTGAGGAACAGACCTCCTCACTAACACCTTCCAGTCTGCAGCTCAGCCTACAGACACACTGAGGAACAGACCTCCTCACTAACACTATCCAGTCTGCAGCTCAGCCTACAGACACACTGAGGAACAGACCTCCTCACTAACACCTTCCAGTCTGCAGCTCAGCCTACAGACACACTGAGGAACAGACCTCCTCACTAACACTATCCAGTCTGCAGCTCAGCCTACAGACACACTGAGGAACAGACCTCGTCCCTCTCCGCTGTCACTGATACCAACTCAATCAAACCAGCAAAGGTTCATTTACTACATAGGATATGAGTTCATGCCGCAACGTGGCTGTTTGCCTCTTTGAGCGCCATCTACTGGATGAAATATAAAATGCCTCTCAGCCCTTTCTAAAGGAGTAACAATTCACAGGTGTACTGGTTCACAGGGGTACTGGTTCACAGGGGTACTGGTTCACAGGTGTACAGTGGTTTAAATCAAAACCAACATGGAAAGAACTAAAGTATTTCAGCCAATGGGTGAGGAGAAGTCTCATGCTCTGCTTCAGAACGTGGTCTGAGTTTGATGCTTCATCACTGGATCCAGAGTCAGCTGGTCAGTGATCCGGATTCTGTACAGGTTAAAGGACCACGTGAAGGACGTCAGAGGATTCAAACGTTTCACACTGTGACCCGCTGCTCAGCAGAGCAGACGTCTTTCATACACTTGGGATCTCTGAGCTCAAACTGACGAGCCTGTTAGCATGCTAGCAGTGTGTTTCCTATTTCCATATCATGCCTTACTTATAGATAGATAGATAGATAGATAGATAGATAGATAGATAGATAGATAGATAGATAGATAGATAGATAGATAGATAGATAGATAGATAGATAGATAGATACTTTACTGATTCTTCTTTTTTACCGATTTTAGAATATTATCATGTTTCTCTTCTTCTCAAATCACAATCTCTCCTTTTCTTCCTCTCCTTCTCTCTCCCTCTCCTGTTGTCAAAGTTTCTTCCTCCTCTCAGGCTTGTAAGTGTCTGGGTGCAAATCAAAGTGCATTAAACATTAAATATGCTGTCGAGAGGCAGAAGTCTCTCCGTGCTGATGATGATGGGGAAAGTAGGGCAGTAAGGGAAGAAGAGGTATGGATGGAGAGGAGGATGGAGAGGAGGAGGAGGAGGAGGAGGAGGAGGAGGAGGAGGAGGAGGAGGAGGAGAGGGAGAATGGACACAGAAATGCAAAGATGGAGGCAAAGACAGATGGAGGCCGAGGAGCACAGAACTCAGATTAGATTCTGGAAACATCTGAAGTGATGCTCCTGTGTGTGTGTGTGTGTGTGTGTGTGTGTGTGTGTGTGTGTGTGTGTGTGTGTGTGTGTGTGCACGCGCTAACCTGCCTCTTGCTGTTGAAATCAGACCCTCTCACTATTAGCTTGTTGGCTAATGTTCAGGAGGTAAATATGTTTCTTCTTCTAACGCTGAACTTTGGTTTGAGAGTGAGACGCAAAAATCACACTTACTTCCACACCACTCACACCCTCTCTCTCTCTCTCTCTCTCTCTCTCTCTCTCTCTCTCTCTCTCTCTCTCTCTCTCTCTCTCCTCATTTGGTCCACGACAAACTGTTTCAAAAACATGATGTGGGCCGAGAGGCTGGAGCTGGTTTTACTACAAAGAGAGGGAGTACAAGCGTATGACCAGAGAGAGAGAGAGAGATTGACTCAGCTAAAAGGTTAAAGCAGGCCTCCCTCTCTCCCTCTCTTCACCTCTCTCTCCCTCTCTCTCTCTTGTTACTATGCAGACTACTGAGATAGAGCCGTCCCCCGCTGCCACAGGCCATACTCTCTCAAATTCAGATTCAAAGTCAAATTTGCTTTAATGGTTCAACCAGGAAGACACCAGAGGAGCGCTGTGTGTGTGTGTGTGTGTGTGTGTGTGTGTGTGTGTGTGTGTGTGTGTGTGTGTGTGTGTGTGTGTGTGTGTGTGTGTGTGTGTGTGTGTTGGCTCCTGTATCCTGATTATTGATCTTAGGCTCATGTGTTGATATAATAGTTATAAAAACAGACGTGAAGAACTCTTTTATAACTGATCAAATACACATCCACTTAGTAAAAGTCTTCCCTGTGTCCTGTTGTAAAACAGGTATATATTTAATACGTCCACCATGTTAGTTAGCACGCAGGATACGCCTGAGAGTGATGAAACAGCTGAGGTAGACCACATGGATTGAACTCTGACCACATGGTGGCGCTATGACTTAAAGGCCAGGGACACTTATACCCCTTTTGGACCGAGGCAGTTTCAGGGCCGGATCAGAACCGGCACTCAATTAAGAACTGGTTTTTCGTGTTTTGACTGCAAGTGAACCGGCTCCTGACTGGGAAAAATGGTTCTAGAGCAGCTCCAACTCTTCGCTGGTCTAGAACTGCGAACCTCTTACGTCAGGGGTGAAGGGCGTGGTTGTCATGATCAAAACATAAACCAAACGTGTTTCCGCCATTGTCCTGCAGCGAAAAAATAAAAAGACTAATGGATTCCAAGACAAAGCAGTGGTCGGCCGAGGAGACAAGCTGCCGTTGTCTGCCATCGTTGTTGTTGTGAGGGAAAGTTCATGCTAGCGCTGCTGGGAAAAGAGGTAACTTCAATCTGACGGCATGACGTGCCTCTTCCACAGACTCGAGCGGGCGAGTTCAACCAGCTCCGAACCAGTGTGAGCACCAGCCCGGGAATACAACCCGGATCGCGTTGGTTGAAAACAGGTTAAAAGAGATGTGTGAGTCCACGCGTTAACTTTCAGACTATGTAAATAAAACAAGAAGAACTTCAATTTCACGAGTCTTCATCACCTCTTCATCCTTGCTGTGGTCAGATTAATCATCTGAACGTTCAGATCCACATCAGAGAGGTTCACTCTCAGTGAAGGTATCCCTCCATGAGACATCAACAACAATAGGAACGTGAAGAGGAACAGACGTGTTAGCGCTGAACGTAGAATAAGAAACAAGACGGCAGCAGACGTCTCTGAAGCTGATCAATCTTCATCAAAGCAGGTGAGTGATCAGCTCCAGCCCCCTGAAACTATCTCTCGGCTCCAGAAACAATCATCAAGTTTCTTCAATACAAAACTTTTGAAATCAGTCAGCATCGATCAAGTGATCAATACATTCATACTTTTCTGATCCTGCTGCGTCCTTCAATCAGCGCGTGTGTGGTTCAGAGCTGAGCCCCGATGAGCAGAAGAAGCGTCCTCAATGTTTCTGCTCCACAACAACAAGACACCTTT